>NC_043005.1:76457028-76469528 GCF_006345805.1 Octopus sinensis | reverse complement strand
GTGTGTGTATCTGTGTGTATTATAGGCACAGGCGTGTTTGTGTGGTAAGAACCTTGATTCCCAACAACATGGCTCTGAGTTCGGTCCCACTGCGTAGCACCATTGGCAAGTGTCCTCTACAATAGTCACGGGCCGACCAAGCATTTGTGAGTGGATTTGTTAGACAGAAACTGAAAGAAGCACGTCGTATATATGTGTGTGTGTGTGTGTGTGTGTGTTTGCATCTGTGTTTGTCCCCAACATTGCCTGACAACCAGTATTGGTGAGTTTACGTCTGTGTCACTTAGCGGTTCGGCCCAAGACACCGATAGAGTGTCTAAGTTCAAATGACTTCTGGGGTGTCGGATATGTGTTTCACAATCCGTTAGGAAACGAAATATTGATTTCCCACATTGGTGTACGTCATCACTATATTTTAAAGATTTTATTGATTCTAGTAATTGACTGGTACTTTAAAACCAGCCCCACTGCAAGGATAAAATTCAGAGTCATCTACCTACGTCACCTCAGTCTTTCATACTTTCTCTCTCTCTCCCTCTCTCTCTCTCTCTCTATCTATCTATCTATCTATCTATCTATATCTAACACGTTTGTAAGAACGAAATAAGTTTGCAACCAGAAACGAGTTGTTTTTCTTTTATTTGTAAATAGGCTATTAATGCGATCGATCTCCGCAAAGCAAATGTTAGTTCTACTAATTATCCACCTTTTAACCTTTTGACGTGTCTTCTTGTTTAATCACATCATTTCAATCTATGTCAGCTCGTTCCAGCGATAAGAATGCTTTACTAATTTTTTTGCTAGTGATTCTCTTTGTTCTGTCGCAGTAGCATACGATCAGGAACTGCGCGAAGAGTAAGAACAGCAGCAAAGAAGCTGGTGATTAAAAAAAATGGAAAGAATTACAATAGTGACAACTGGTAGAATGGTAACAGTATAGCTGCATTCCAATGTATTCCGTTTAATGGCAAATGGAAGGATTGAATTCACCTGCTAGGAAAGTATTATATATTAAGCAACTTCTGAATACGATAACATTAAAATATAGGAAAGACTTAAGTGAAGTAATATTGATTTCAAATTTAGAGACAAGGTCGACAAGTTCGACAACTTTGCTCATCTGGTACTTATTATATTGATTCCTAAAGGATGAAAGGTAAAGTCGACCACGGTGGAATTTGAACTCAGAATGTAAAAACAGACATAATACCTATTTCTTTACTACCCACAAGGGGCTAAACACAGAGGGGACAAACAAGGACAGACAAAGGGATTAAATCGAGTATAGCGGCCCCAGTGCGTAACTGGTACTTATTTAATCGACCCCGAAAGGATGAAAGGCAAAGTCGACCTCGGCAGAATTTGAACTCAGAACGTAGCGACAGACGAAATACCGCTAAGCATTTCGCCCGGCGTGCTAACGGTTCTGCCAGCTCGCCGCCTTTTAAGGATGAAATGCAAGTCGACCTCAGCGGAATTTGAACTCAGAACGTAGCGGCAGACGTAATACCTATTTCTTTACTACCCACATGGGGCTAAACACAGAGAGGACAAACAAGGACAGACAAACGGATTAAGTCGATTATATCGACTCCAGTGCGTAACTGGTACTTATTTAATCGACCCCTAAAGGATGAAAGGCAAAGTCGACCTCGGCGGAATTTGAACTCATAACGAAATACCGCTAAGCATTTCGCCCGGTGTGTTAACTTTTCTGCCATCTTAAGTGAAGAAATATTAGTTTCTAAATCCGCACCTAGAACAACTGTTTCTCGGTTTTATTAATATTTCATAGGATTTACGTAGTTTGTTGCAACACAGGAGGGTCCTTATCCCAATAATGAGCACACGCACTGCTTCTATATTCACTTCTTTTGTTATACTTAATCAATTAGCTAAACATATAGAAAATCAATTGTTTGATTAATTTTCCGTTTAATCAATCAACCAGCTAGGTTTGTCAAAGTAATTCAATCGTCTTTCGTTATGACATCACCAGACAGATCTCAAACAGACCTGGAGTAGAGATGGCATGTTACTGATGAAATTGTGATTGGTGACAAAAGAATTTTGACAAAACTGATTGGTTTATTGATTGATTGATTGATTGACCGAACAATTAAGCAAACAATCGATTAGTTAATTGGTTAAACATTTAACCACTAATCAAATAAAAAAATAAAGAAGGGAAATAAAACCTGAGTGTGTGTTAATTATTCGTATAATGACCCGCCCAAGATGCTACAAAATCTGTTCCGACACAGAAGTTCACGTCTAGTATCTTGCAAAGCAAAAAAGATTTTCAATATACTTAGAACTAGAAGCTACTGCATGCTACTCACATCTGCCTAACAACGTTGCTTCAATCCTGTTAAATCCCAGTGAATTCCGCTGGACGTTATGATATTATCTCCTTTGTGATATTCTTCAAAGAACTTAACTGAAAAACGTGCAAGACGGGACTTTTAATGAATGGTTAAACCAATTCAATCGTGGTGGGCCCATGTTTCTCTGACTATATGTCGCTGTTCTCAGACATCTAAAAGTAAGACTTTCGAATGATTGACAAAGATTTTCATATCTACACAGTTCAACCACCGACTCACAGACAAATGCATGTTTCGTTTATCTACATTTTCTTTCGGAAATACATCACCCTCTTTTCCTTTGAAATTGGGATCTTGCTTCAAACAATACAACTTTCACAACTTATCTATCTCATTCTCCCGATATTTCAGAAAGAAAATGCGCGCAAAGCCTTCTAATTTTTAAATGATGTGACACTCAGCTTTATCTCCTCATTAAATATGGAAAGGTATTTAAAAGGAAGATGTCCCGAAAACTTAAAATCCAGAAACTTTAAACGCTAAAGCAATTTACACACGCATATATTTACTATCTACGTCATATACATGCATGTGTGTATGCGCTGTGTGAGTGTGTACACACACACACACATATATATATATATAATTGTTTTTGTGTCTCTCTGTGTAAATATATGTATATAAACGGCTGTAAGGTGCAGGTGGTGTGGCTGTGTGGTAAAAGCTGGCTTCCAACTACATGGTCCCAGGTTCGCGGTGTGTAACACCTAAGTCAATTATTTCTATAGCTCCAGGTCAAATGAAGCCCTATGAGCCGGTTAGGAAAACAGAAACTGAAAGAAGCTCGCCACACACACACACACACACACAACACACACACACACACACATATATATATATATATATATATATATATATATATATATATATATATATATATATATATATATATTGATAGAAATGGTAAGACAACAAAAGAATGAAAGAGACCTCGATATTATGTAAATAGAGGGATTTATCTGTTATTGTAATATGTGACAATTATTCGGTAGCCATGATAAAACTCCGAGTTTCCACCCCGACATCCGAAACTCGGAGTTTTATCATGGCTACCGAATAATTGTCACATATTACAATTACAGATAAATTCCTATATATATATGTGTGTGTGTGTGTGAGTGTGTATGTGTGTGTGTGTGTGTGTGTTTGTGTGTGTGTGTGTGTGTGTTTGTGTGTGTGTCTGACCCGCAGTAGTAGCACCTGTCAAAGCCCCAATTGTTAGTTATGTAACATATGAGCGACGATACGTTGAAATACTCATATCCGAGAGCGTAGTAAGCCCATTGTGGTGGGGGGCACTGGTCTTTTAAAAGCATTCCTCAAGGAGAGGCTAAATCGTGTATATAACCGCTGCTCTACTGAGCTCTTGGACTTTGCTTCTATCTGGGCTTCTTGGTATTGTTAGTGAAAGTCATTGTGGTGTTGTACAAGCTGCAGTCGACTTAAAGTCTTTGCACGGCAATAGCTGACACTTACCAGTCAGCAGTGGTCGTACCAGTCTAACGGATAAACAACCATCATATACACATTTATACTGTACACATATATGTATGTGTATATATATATATATATTATAAACATTCATATTATGCACATATACATACACATATGTTTATGTATGGGCATATTTGTATAAATATAGATCTAGAATATGTTTTAATGCTTTATAAATGCAAAGTCAATATTTATTTTTATGAACCAGATGATGCGTTACAACTGTACACTTCTTTTTAATCTTTTCTTGTATTTCTACAAAGGCTAGTCTGGCCTTTAAAGAAATAAAAGAAAGTTTTGAGATATTTGCATAATTCTATGGCACCACCTGGTCAATAAATTAAATTTGCGCGTGCATGTATGTGTATATTTACACGTACACATGAACGTGTGTTTGTTTTTAAGACCAGAAAACCACAGATTTGAAAGATAACTCAAATACCAATTTATTAAGAAGTTGAATATGATAGACAAATATTTATTTTTTCCTGACAGCTAAATTACATGCGAAAACTCTTATTTCATCTTATAAATGGTCGGAGTATGATGTAGTACCTCAGTCCAACTCTATCCCACCCAAGACCACTCAGACCCACCCATCCCATAGAGACATCAAACCCACCCACCCCATTTCCCCACAAGAAAGAAAAAAGAAAAAGAAAGAACAGACGCCATAAAATTTAGAAGACCTTCTCCACCCATGCTGAAAAAGGTTACCTGTTTCAACATTACTGTAATATATTATATATAAGGTTGTCCCAAAAGTTCGTAGAAAGTCTTGGAAAATAATGGTCTTTATTTTGAGGAATAATTTTTGTTGTTTTTGTTAGTACTTGGCGAGTAAAAATTCAATTTTCGCAAGTGTTTACGAACTTTTGGGACAACCTAATACAAGCTATGCCATTTTAATCCCGAGCAACGCCAGGTGTCTCTGCTAGTACGCCATATAAAGCGTATGTGAAAGGCAATAGCGTTACAAAATTTCATTTACTCTGCTATCAACATTAAGTAATCTATACACACACTTAAAAATATAAAATATAAAATATAAAATCATGCGAATAAATAAAATATGTCCTCCATTTTCCACTACCGAAGCAATATGGACTTCATTAAATCATAACAAAACAACTGAAAATAATCTCTCAAAGGAACAAGGACAGCATTTATAGAGAAGGGGGTCAGTTTACCACCTTTGAAAGGATGAAAGGCAAAGCTGACCGCGACTGTTTTGTAAAGCTCGAAGAATTAGTATTAAGCATTTTGCCCGACACGCTAAATATCCTGCCAGTTCTCCACCAAAGCAAGTTGTTCAAGAATTTGGACCTGGAGATCTCCATTTCCAGCGACTTCCAGGGCCACCTCCCAGTGGTGTCGGGCATCAACGAAGAGCCTTCGACTACAACAAGACGATCAAAGTTTTTTTTTCCAAAGTCTGGGGTCTCCCGCCCCTAAGCCCTAGACCATCACCTAATCACCCTTACCTGTCTTGTTGCTTAACAACAACCACCAAAGCAATAGAAAATAATATAACAGAGACAATAGGATTTCATGAGTTTCAATTGTACAAAGATGGCATTTTGCTTTATTTCCTACATTAGGATAGTATTTCCATTTTAAACTATATTTGGTGTGACTTCTTCATAAAATTCCGTTTAATATCAACGGACAGTATCAAGTTAAACAAATAACAGATACATTTCCTCCTTGGTGAAAGTACAGTATATTAAAAATGATATTTCTAACATATTTGGTTACTTATTCCTCACAGGTCAGTTAATAGTTGCAGCTAGAATTCGTAGTAAACAGCTTAGAAGCACAACGAAATATTTACAATGGATTTACCCTTGGTAATCAAATATAGCATCTAAGCAACCTTTACATTCTTCTTTAAACTATTTCTCTGATTTAAGCAGCGTAAAATTAAATACAACTTCACATTGAGCATTTTAAAAATATTATTTCTTTCTCCAGTACTTTTACCTCTATTTCTTTTCTTTTTTTATTTCAGAGGGATATGAAAAAATGTTATCACTTATTCACAGAGAGGCAAGTAACATGTTTCTAAGTAGCCCTGCAACTGTGTCGTTTAGTGAAAGAGGATAATGTATAATTAGCATGAAGTAAGTAGCTTGTTCATTCGTGGGAAAACAAATTGACATTTGTAGCGTCTATTTCAAATCTTATGATCAGAATAAAGCTCTGTCGCTATAGTGACGTAATTATATGCTGTTTTGACATTTCAAGGAGAAATATCTGGTTAAAAAAAGGAAATATTTCTGTTTGATTAATTATGACAAAACTGCGATAGCTTGTCAGTTGGTAGAGACGAAAAACATCACGAACGTGTCAACGGTTACTTTCACTGATTTCAAATCATATTCTTCTAATAAGGATGGAATTAACTGATTGCAGAAGGATTCAAGATTTGTTACTTAAAAAAATGTAGTAATACCAATGACAATGAATTGACAGGGCGTCTAACTGAAGGTTTTGTGTTATTTAATCGTGAACCTAATTCGTTCTAAGTTCAAATCCTACTCAAGTCACCTTTTGCGTTTCCCCCCACCCTCATCTCCCACTTATCTATTAAATTAATATTAGTCAGGTTTGGGTGGAGACACATGGCCTGGTGGTTAAAGCAGCAGACTTGCGGTCTAGGGATCACGGGTTCGAATCTCAGACCGAGCGATGTGTGTGTTTATGAGCGAAACACCTAAGCTCCACGCGGCTCCGGCAGAAGGTAATGGCGAACTTCTACTGACTCTTTCGCCACAACTTTCACTCTTTCCTCCAGCATCTTGCAGCTCATCTGCGACAGACCGGCGTCCCGTCAAGGTAGAGAACCTATACGCCAAGGAAGCCGGGAAACCGGCCCTATGAGCCAGGCGTGGCTCGAGAAGGAACAAACATTAACAACAGTCAGGTTTGGGGCGGTTTATCAAAGGAACTTCTCTCCCACTATATTTCTGGCCTTACGCATAAGTCAGAAATAATTATTATGTTAAATCAGGGGGCGCAAAATACTTTGTAGTATTTAGTTACATTCTTTTGCATTCGAGGTTTAACTTCATATTGGTTTCAAACTTTGGCACAAGGCCAGCAACTTCAGGGAGGTAGGTAAGTCGATTACGTCAGCTACAGTGCTTAAATGGTATTTATTTTATCAAAAGATGAAAGTCAAAGTCGACAGAATTTGAACTCATAATGTAAAGACGAGCGAAATGCCCCTAAGCATTTTTGTCCGGCGTGCTAACGATTCTGCCAGCTCACCACCTTAACTTCATGTTCTATATTTCCTGGATTTATAAAGTAAGGACCAGTCAATAACTGGATCGTTGAAATAGATAAATTTATTGTTTACTCAGAAGCAAAATGGCAGCAGTCATGAGCAGTTCCAGGGCCTTGAAGATTGATGAATATAAAGGAGTGGGGGAAGAAAACACGACTATTAATTGCCCTTAGAGCAGGACCTCCGTCCAAATACTTGTAAGAGAATAAATTCCATTAAATAAACACATAAGGCAAAGATACAGGTGTTGTTAAACCGTGCCAGTTTACCACTCAAGAGTAGGTACAGGTCATCCAGTCGGATTCTGCACAGTTTTCCTTTAAACCAGTTTCATCACATAGATTTGATTAACACTGAAATAGAATAGTTTTCTTCAAGGTGACAATTGTAGGAATTGAACATAAAATCGCGTAATTGCGAAACGAAACATCTTAACCAAGTCTGCATTTAGAAATTACCACTTTTATCTAAAATGCGTACACTAGACACCATAATTATATTAGTACATTTCTGGTAAAATATTCTTCTTATTGCTTTTATATTCTTGTTGTTTTTGTGAGGTTCCCAATGATCTTCAATTATTTTTCTTTTATTCTATTATGGAAATTAAAGAAATTGATGGGATCCCAAAAGATTATATACGCAGTGGAATTTTGGTTAATTAGATTTGAGAAAAAGAATTAACTGAGATTTTTCAGTGCTAATGATTTTCCCGTAGGTATTAGGCGCTGTATGTGAAGTGACGAAGCGAAACTATTTCCAAACAGAACTGAAGTCGTGATACGTTCCTGGTTATAACTTTTCACAAGATGCGTAGCCTTTGTTCTTACGTTAGAAATTTTTATCACATTTGAAAAGCATCAACCATATATTTTTAAACTCACACACGCTTTCCTAAGATTTTACATATCATTATTATCCCATTTTGATAAATGTATTGCCCGATTTTGATGATGCCTGGGAGGCTTAAACATTCCTTTAATTTGCATAACCTCGTATAACCTGCTATATTTTGTGGTTTCCTTACATACCTCGAGCTACAGTTTCTCTTTATTATGCTATTTATTCACTTCTCTGTTTGGTAATTTATGAATATTTTCTTTGTAAGTACAACTCATCGCTTTATCACGTATATACCTCTATCTGCACTTTGATTTCAATTATCTCTCAATTGGCCTGTCTTTCTCAAATCGTTTTTGTAATGAACGAGAATGTATATTCACTATGGGCAATTTCAGTATTTAAGGGTTCTGTTGAACACAAATTATGTAATGTTAATGATATATGACGACATTCAGAAAGCTTTCATGTTTTACGATATATCAGAGAAGATATGGGAATACAGAGATGTAAAATACATGCATTTCTGAATTCATAAGGTAAAAGAAGTAATACAGATATAATACAGAATCTGTACAATAATGGTATTTTGTTATACAGTTGTAAAAAGAGCTTCTATGCAACGAGCTAGATTTGTATAGTTCGTTGTTAAGTCTATTTTATGGTGGTAGACATACGAGGCGATGCTGGAAAGTTCTTGTCTTTGGGTAAAAGAGAATACGGGAAGATAAATTAATTATGATTTTATTCTACATATTCCTCCCTATCAGATTCACACAGTTATTGCAGAGGTCCTTCAGTTTTTCTAAACCCTGTAAAAACAAAACAAAAAAAAAACTAGGAAGTTTGGGGCTCCAACCAGGCCTTTTGCGACACCCTTAAATCCAGGAACTTTTCAGTACCCCCTCGTATATGCGTGTTGGCCGAATATTGAACTATTTAGCTTCACAAACACAAAACTCTGGGTTTGTGCCCCTTGCATGGAAGCGTATGTATTGTGTTTCACTATAGCCATGGGTCAGTTTTTGTCTTGTGAATAAATTAAACTTGTTATTCAACGACCCGGAGTTTTGTCAGTCTGATTCTACCTGAATTTTATGTTAAGAGTACACATAAATAGAATATTCAAGGCGTTTACATGCTGATTCAATGAACAGGTAGACAGCTGATGGGACATTTGAATACACATCGTAAAAACAAGCTGTAGATCCGTTTACTTTTAATGCGTACGAACACACGGACTAACATATATAGATAGAAAGATGGATATGTATGTATTATATTGGTTTCAAATTTTGGTAAAAGGCCAGCAATTTGGGGGGAGCAGTAAATCCTTTACAACAACCCCTGTACTCAACTGGTACTTATTTTATCCGCCCCGAAAGGATAAAATGCAAAGTCGACCTGGGCGAAATTTGAACACAGAACGTAAAGATGAACTATCGCTAAGCATTTTTCCCGGCGTGCTAAGGATTCTTTCAGCTCTTCACCGAATCAATTCCATACACGCACACACACACACACACACACACACACACACATACATATATATATATATATATATATATATATATATATATATATATATATATATATATATATATATATCACATATCAAATCATCAGTGTCATCTTCACTAATAAGAGTCATCCTGACCTTACTTTCTATAGCAGAGTTCTTAAAGAAATTGACATACTTTTATTCAGTTCATTTTATATTTGTTGTTGCCAACATCGGTACAGAAATTAGTTAATAATATGTGATAGTGTGAAAGCATTTTTGAAATATCCTATAATTAATACTCTCCTACGCATGTTTCATTGTTACTGGGTATAATATGGCAAGAGAAATAAATAAACAAAATAGTAGCGAGTAAAGGGGAATTTAACTTGAGGCAATGTCGTAGACAAGCAAACTGTGATGTAAGACCTTTGTCAACTGTCAAGTGTAATCACCGACCGTTAACGTGGAACCAGAGCAAAAGTCTTTCTCTGCTCCTCATCACAATAAGAAAGGTCCTTTGTTACGAGCCGACGAAAGAGCTTTTACTTGGTAGCGCAACGTTCAAGAAATAGCAGCCACGATTCCCTCAGATCATCCTTTCAACTTAAAATGAGGAAAAGCTGGACTCTATCTCACTCTTTCTCTTTTACTCTTTTACTTTTTCAGTCATTTGACTGCGGCCATGCTGGAGCACCGCCTTCTGTCGAGCAAATCGACCCGAGGACATATTGTTTGTAAGTCTAGTACTTATTCAATTGGTCTCTTTTGCCGAACCGCTAAGTTACGGGGACGTAAACACACCAGCATCGGTTGTCAAGCGATGTTGGGGAGACAAACACAGACACCCAAACACAGACACACACACACAACACACACACACACACACACAACACACACACACACACACCACACACACACACACACACACACATACACACATATATATATATATATATATATATATATATATATATATATATATATATATATATACATATATATAAGACGGGCTTCTTTCATCTTCCGTCTACCAAATATACTCACAAGGCTTTAATCGGCCTGAGCCTATATTTGAAGACACTTGCCCAAGGTGCCACGCAGTGGGACTGAACCCGGAACCATGAGGTTGGTAAGGAAGCTACTTACCACACAGCCACTCCTGCACCTATACTATCTATACTATCTATAACTCGATCAACTTTGGTCAAAGGTGAGCTCAATCAAGATTGATTTTGAACTAAACATAAACAATAGTAATAACAACAGCAGCTGCAACCACAGTTCAGTTGATTAGGGATCATAAATAGAATGACTTGTCTACATTTTCTAAACTTAAACCCATCAACACAGTAACACACTTTTTGTTTTGCCACTAAGTTGACAAACATTGAATTCACTGCCCCTCAGGTTACCTCTGGTTGTGGAATCTTTAAAAAGTTACCTGATCTTTTAGAATAGGCACCAGTTGTACTAATATACGTAGCTCTCTGGAATAGGGAGTACATTTCTATACTAGCTATCAGATCGTCTAGAATACCGTAAATCCTCGAGTATAGTCCGCCCTTGAGTATAATACGCAGGGGATTTATAGAGGACTGTACCTCTGAAAAACCTAAACCATGTGTATAATACGCACCCCTTCACTTGGGTCGTTCGTAATTAAACTAGCAGCACCTAGTCCAACAAACACTTCCGCGCATGCGTAATACAATAATGGTGCTGTTCTTAACTGTTATATGGGAATGTAAATATGTTTGCAAATTGTTTTTGTTACATGTTTTTCGGTATTCTGAATACTTTTATTTTAATAAATGTTGCTTATTGCAAGTTATGGATGATTCATTTATGACTTCATTGCTTTCAGGCTTAGCTTAAGGTATTTTCGCGCACGACATCACAAAATGCGTCTGAATAAACATAGCCAGACAGCAAATAATGACTTGGACATTGCTTAGGAAATATTTTTCATTTTTAACCTCGTATATAGTACGCACTAGGGATTTTGACCTTTAAATTTTGGGAAAAAATGCGGATTATACTTGAGGATTTACGGTACGTAACAGATTATCTTGAACAAGTTTCTTATCTGGAATAGGTACATCTTTGAAAAGGGATCAAGATTTTCTGGAATACGTACAAAATCTTTAGAAAGGGATCCAGGTTTTCTGGAATAAGTACAAGGTTTCTAGGACGTATTCTTACAGATCCGGTCAGTTTTTTCTGTGTTCGCGCGCGCGCGTGTGTGTGTGTGTGTGTGTGTGCGTGGTTACTGGTAGTATTGATGATGTTGATGTTCTTCTTGTCTTACTGCAACAACAGATTTCCTGGAAAGTTTACCAACAGTAGATCAGAATATTGTTCAGGATCAAATAAAGTCTGGCTTTATTTGATCCTGAACTTGTTTAACAACATCAATTGGCTCTTAGTTACCTATAGAGAAGCCCTATTTGTAGTATAATTTGGGACAGGTCTCTGTTCTGAACATAAATTCTCTCCTTATTTCCACCCGTGTCGAAGGCACAAAATACGGTCATAGATGCCGATCTTCCTCTGATAAATTAACCTACAAAATGTATCTCTTGTCTTTTATGAATGATCGCAGATGAGAATAGAAGTTTATAATTTTGAAATGAATGCTGTAAACCCTTTCATTTGAGACTCAAACGATTCTGCCAACCCACCACCATTTTTAACAATTATAACTTATATGCTGTCACGTCATATCAGCTCCTGCGAAAGTTTCGTTGCAGCTGCACCATTGTTAACTTTGAGACAGTGACACAGACAGATAGATAGAACAACAAGGAAAAAAATGTGTCGGTGTTTTCGAAGAAAAAACATTTTCTTATGATGTCTTATTATAAATTATATTTTAGCCTCGAAGGGAGTGGAAGCAAGTTTTCATATATTAATGCAACAGAAACGAAGAAAACATGTTGATCAATATCTACATGAAATACAATTGAGGAACAGATGCAGCAAA
>NC_043005.1:76419528-76452028 GCF_006345805.1 Octopus sinensis | reverse complement strand
GATAGATTTTTATAGATTTTTGTTGTCAACTGAGTAGATAACTTTTCCAATTTCCATTTATTATATATATATATATATATATATATGTATATATATATATATATATAATATATATATATATATATATATATATATAAGTTAGGATATTATAACACTTACATATAGATATACAAACACACACACATATATGTATGTGTGTGTACAATATATATAAATAATAAACTATTTCTAGAAATTTCTTTTCGTCTTTCTATTTTGGTAAAAGTTTGGCATATACTCAAAAGTATTCATAAATTTCTATCCTTTTGTTATAATATTCTTCTTAATAATCCTTTGAATAACCCTAAACTTTAACTGTATACAATATAGTAACATTGTTTAAAATATTCAACTATAGTACTACATGATAAGACTTCCCCTGTTTCATTATCAATGGCCTGCCAGTGGGTGACCCCTTTAATTATCAGCTATCATCTTGTTTTTTTTTTTTTTTACCAAACCTCATGATATTGCTTCTCATAAATCTTGATTTTTATGACTATACCAACTATGATGTCTGTCTGCTCCCTCAGCCCTACCCCTAACAGATAGTGCCCTCTGTTCTCTCAGCCTTTGATATACAAGGGATTTGCTTAACTAGTCTATAAGTTAAAATTGACCCCATAAAACAAAAAAATCAGTGACAGAGTCTGTAACAATGTGTGGCTTCTTTAAAATTCAGTAACTTCTAAAAGGAGTGAGACTTCATGTTCTTTGTCTAGCTCCTTAGCTTCTTTGAGATTTTAGGTATAATAATACAAAGGTATTCATCTGTTCTAATTTAATTAAATTCTATATCTTTGTACAGCTGAAGATTGCTCTGCATTTTCAAATTGATGTAATGATTGCATTGTTCAATTAAATGGAGTTGCATGAAACGATCGTACTGCATTACGTCTGGATATCCTTGTTTCTTATTTTGATTTTAATCACCTTACTTTGAAATTTGTATGGATAATACCATACTAAATTCTGTTGTCTCAACTTAAGTACCATATTCATCTGAATCTAAATTTTTGCTGAACCATATATATATATATATATATATATATTATATATATTATATATATATATATATATAACAAATTTAAAAGGGTAGCTTATTAGTAATTAGAACCTAAAGACAAAATTCACTGGGTCACAAAAGTGACAGAGGGTATAAGACAGAGGTATAAGATAGAGCTAGTTGAGTTTAACCTTAGGCATTAAGAAGTCGTTGATGGGGATTAAGATGGTCTACATCAAAATCTGAAATCCCGATCAAGCTATGTACGCATGGGGACTTACCTCCCTTTGTAAGTCATTAAGACGGTGCTTTTGGGGCTTTTGAGTTATTTTAACTCTTATTTTTTAGCAAAAGCGATGCCTGTCGGTACCCTCTGTCACTTTTGTGACCTCACTTAATTTTGCCTTAAGGTTCTAATTGCTAATAAGACACCCTTTTTAATTTGATCTCTACACTTTTACCGTATTGAAAATCAGCACGTTTTCAACTGTTTTTCTTATAAGAGTGACTGAAGCTTTTGAGCTTAACTCTAGGTGTTAAGAAACGCTGATGAGGATTAAGAAGGTCTACATCGAAATCCGAAATCGCGATCCCACTATGTACGCTGGAGACTTTCCTCTCTCTGTCAATCATTAAGTTCAGTTTTTTGTGGCTTTTGAGCTGTTTTTAGCAAAAGCAATGCTAGTCAATACTCTCTGTCACTTTGTAACCTTTATTGTTTTATATATATATATATATATTATATATATATATATATATACATACACATAAACACACGTACATTCATACATACATATATAGACAGAGAGAGAGAGAGAGAGAGAGAGAGAGAGAGAGACAACAGAAGAAGGAGAAGTCGCAGGAGAAATCATTGAAATGTCTACAGATTTGTAATGAAAGACTTTGATAAATCAAATAATTGATTACATAATTGATTTTTTAATAATGACATACAGTAAACTAAAACCAGTGTCAGAGCTTTTATTAGCAGCATAACCATTCCAAAATATGGGTGTGCATGTGTGATTACACACGTGTGTTTGTGTGTGTGCGTGTATGAGAGAGAGAGAGAGAGACAGACAGAGAGAGGGAGACAGAGAGACAGAGAGAGAGAGAGTGAGAGAGAATATATTTGTGTGTGTGTGGAGATTCAGTGGTTAGGGCAGCAGATTCGCGGTCATATGATCACGGTTTCGATTCCCAGACCGGGCGTTGTGAGAGTTTATTGAGTGAAAACACCTAATGTTCCACGGGGCCCCGGCAGGTATTCTTTCACCACAACTTTCTCTCATTCTTTCTTCCTGTTTCTGTTGTACCTGTATTTCAAAGGGGCCAGCCTTGTCACACTCTGTGCGACACTGAATCACTCCGAGAACTACGTTAAGGGTACACGTGCCAGTGGAGTGCTCAGCCACTTACACGTTAATTTCACGAGCAGGCTGTTAATCGGATCAACTGGAACCCTCGTTGTCGCAACCGACGGAGTGCCACGATATATATATATTTATAAAAGGATAAATTTTATTCAACTCGTGGATACAGAACACTATATATTTAAAGGATAAAATCCTTTTTTTTTTAAAGCAGAAAAATTTGTCGGCAGCCAGCAATGAGGATCGAACTCTCGTCCCTCCAATAGCTTAAATGGTAAATCTTAAATAGTAAAGCAGAAGGCATTTGCCCAAGGTGCCACGAAGCAAGATGCACTTCGGTAAGTTTGCTTCTCAACCACATCATTCTGACTTTTGTTCCAGTGCAAGTCACTTTGACCAAAGCTGTCTGCGCGGCGTTGCTAGATGGAATGTGTGTGTGTATGTATGGATAGATAGATAGATAGATAGATAGATAGATAGATAGATAGATAGATAGATAGATAGATAGATAGATAGATAGATAGATAGATAGATAGATAGATAAGTTGGGTAGACAGTTAGGTAGATAGATATGATGTGTAGATAGGTAGGTAGCTAGGTAGCTAGCTAGCTAGCTAGCTAGATAGATAGATAGATAGATAGATAGATAGATAGATAGATAGATAGATAGATAGATAGATAGATAGATAGATAGATAGATAGATATGTATGTATTATTGTTCTCGCACGTCCACAAATATATAATATAATTATATATTCGTTACTTTTGGATCAATATCAGTTTCACTGCCCCATTAAAACTAAAAATGTAATACTGAACATTAATATCAGGCTTTTGTTAATGTTGCACGTCGTAAATATAACATAAAAGAACAGAGCTTGTAGTATCAAATGTTATTTACGCCGTAGTGCTATCAGCATATTACATGCGACCTGAATGCATGGCTGCATCGTTAGCGAGTAGCACAACATATATATATACATATTCTTTGACTTGTTACAATCCTTTGACTGCGACCATGGTTGAGCACCGCCTTTAGTCGAGCAAATCGACCCCAGGACTTATTCTTTGTAAGCCTAGCATTTATTTTATTGGTTCTTTTTTGTCGAACCGCAAAGTTGCGGGGACGTAGCCACAACAACATTGGCTGTCAAGTTGTCAAACGATGGTGGAGGGACAAACACAGGCACACACACACACACACACACACACACACACACACACACATATATATATACATATATATGCATATATACGACGGACTTCTTTTATTTTCTGTCTACTAAATCCACTTACAAGGCTTTGGTCGGTCCGAGATTATAGTAGAAGACATTTACCCAAGTTGCAACGCAGTGGGACTGAACCTAGAACCATGTGGTTGGGAAGCAAGGTTCTTACCACACAACTACTCCTGCGCCTATATATATATTGTTATACGGTGCCGTATTTTACAATCCTGTAAATAATAATAATAATAATCGTATTTATATATAAGCTTTAAGCTTGTAGCGATGACCGTGCAATGACTAAGGAAAATAGTCTAATAACGGGGCATGCAACCCCTCGACAGAAAAAAGAAGGTTCGAGTCCCATGCGGATAGGAATGGCTTTTTTTGCCGAGGGCTTATATGCCCCGTTATTAGACTATTTTCCTCAGTGATCGCCATAAAAATTAAGCTTATATAAAAATACCATATGTATATATATATATATATATATATATATATATAAAACATATGACATAAGTTATTGTAAATGTGTGTTTGTACTTGTGTGTACGTGTGTCTGTGTGTCTGTGTCGTGTGTGTTGTGTGTGATACAGAGAGATAGAGGGAGACATGCACACAATGCACGATAGAGACCCTTACCAATCTTTGACATTGTTCTTCAGCCCCATATTAAACTTGATCGAGCAGACTTATGATCTAAAATATTACTCACGTCTGTTGTCATCTGTACAAGGAAGGCAGAACAGTATAAACAACATAATCCAGGGCGCCTCTTTCTTTAACTTTCGCATTTGAAATGTAGGTGATTTAGCTGTTATAACTCGCAGAGAGCATGGACATTTATAAGCTCCGTTGTTATCATTTGCTCGATTCCATTTTAATTCTCAGATTATGTGCTGGTGCACTGAATAGCATACCCACAAAGCATAATTGAAACGACAACTGTTAGCGAGAATGGAGACAATATCAACAAATTATGAACGAGTTTCACTGCAAATTGTTAATTAACATGCTTAAGGGGAAACTGTGTTATTTGTTAAGCATTCATGATGACAGCTATGATTTCGTATTATTAGACTGCGTGAACCAAATATCGTCATCTTTGCTGTGCTACAACTGTTGAAATAGAATTTTACAAGTGCAAAAGTATCTACGAATAATTCTGGGCAATAGTAATTTACATAATTCTAAAAATAAAAAAATAAAAATCTAAGAAGCCAGCTTAGTAATATTGATCTCAGACGAATTTTTTTTTCCTTTAGAGTATGGCTGTATCAAAAGGAAGCTCTAAGATATTCAGATTTTTTTTTTTTATCTTGTTGTCTTGACAACAATAACGGCAATGTATTGTCATGCTATTATTTGAATCGTTAATAGTACATTCAATGGCAAATAAAGCAAATTCGAAGAATTCTTTGGAGTTTTCACTTCTAATAAGTTCTTTGAAAATGTTTGAAGATCAATTGGGATGTTTTATTGGTGAGTTTTATTGTCTCTAAAAGCATTTGAAGTTTTTAGCAATGTCGTTCATATAAAAATGAAATTTGTACACAATTATTTGGAGATACTTTTGCATAAAATAAGACTGGCCCATCTCAGTAGAATCGCGCACAAAGTCATATGAAGGGGGATATGCTGTTATTAAAAAACAGGACCCCTACCAAAGAATTTAGGTTAACCTCCAGTTTTTGACCCAAGCAAAAAAAAATTTAAATTAGTGTAAGCGGTGTAACACAGCATGTAGTAAACGAATATGACAAAAAACGAATTGCGCCGACGAACGGGGAAGTGGTGATAGGACCCGGAACACACCCGATATGAATTTTCGAGTTCTCTCCCCACTACCTTTTCGCCAGCGCGCATTTTTTTTTCATATTTGTTTACTACATGTTGTTTTACACCTATTGCACTACGTTTTTCATTTTTGTGACCCGGTGTGGCTGTGTGTTAAGTAGCTTGCTTACCAACCACATGGTTCCAGGTTCGGTCCCACTGCGTGGCAACTTGGGCAAATGTATTCTACTATAGCCACGGGCCGACTAAAGCCTTGTGAGTGGATTTGGTAGACGGAATCTGTAAGAAGCCCTTCGTATATATGTATATATATATATGTGTATGTGTCTTTGTGTCTGTTTTTGTCCTCCCAACATCGCTTGACAACCGATGCTTGTGTGTTTAAGTCCCTGTAAACTAGCGGTTCGGCAAAAGAGACCGATAAAATAAGTACGAGGCTTACAAAGAATAAGTCCTGGGATCGATTTGCTCGACTAAAGGCGGTGCTCCAGCATGACTGCAGTCAAATGACTGAAACAAGTAAAAGAGTAAAAGAGGTATTAACGTAGAGTTTTCGGATACTGTGAGTTTGATCGTGTGAATTTTCCGAATCCTCCACACCCACGTTCGCCAGCGTGTATTCTTTTAATATTCGTCGACTACATGTTGTTTTACACCTATTACACTATATATATATATATTTTTTTTTTTTTTTTTTTTTTTTTGCTCGGGTCAAAAACTGGAGGATAACCAGAATTTCCTCTCATTCGAAAAAAGACTTCATGCAATTTGTAATAGACAAGAAGGAAGTGTAGAAGAAGGGACTAAATTTGGTGAGTGTTTGTTTTATAAAATGATGGACATTGAACTACCCAAAAGATCCTAATGTATCTAGTCTCGTTCTTTTACGATTTGTATCCGAAAAAGAACCAGATTCTTCATAAGAATATTCTTTACTTTTCAAATAACAATTATTCATTGGAATAGACACTATTCACTTCAGCTCTCTCTGACAAATGGGTTGTCTTGTAGTAGGGCAAGAAATCGGTACATTCTATATGTTATAAAGATATCGTTTCAGAAACAGCATGAAGTCACATAGGAGTCGTGACCTAGTTGAGCGTAGCTCACTAAGAGCGTTAGGAACTAACTGGCCGAAACACTTGCTTGACGAGAATTCCACTTCTGAAATTTTTTTCCGGCTGTCCACTCGCCCCGAACCAAGTCTTCACTTACTATAAAGTGTTTTTATTATCATAATTAAAGAAATCATTATTATATGATCGTTATCTATAAAGTATCTTTAGTATGATATAATCGCTATCCATACAAGTGAAGGCGCATGGCTCAGTGGTTAGAGCGTCGTGCTTACGATCGCGACGTTGTCTTGAACAAGACACTTTATGTCACGTTGCTCCAGTTCACTCAGCTGCAGAAATGAGTTGCAACGTCACAGGTACCAAGCTGTATCGGCCTTTCCCTTGGATAACACTGGTGGCGTGGAGAGGCGTGGCCGGTATGCATGGGTGACTGCTGGTCTTCCATAAACAACCTTACCCGGACTTATGCCTGGGAGGGTAACTTTCTAGGTGCAATCCCATAGTCAGTCATATGCCATATCTTTGGTAAAATGTAACTATAATGATAACTGAGACTTACCTCAGCAGTGTTGTATGACGAAATATTCACATTCTACACGCGTTCAGCAGTGCTTAGAGCATTTTTAGTTAGTTTAGTATATCTTCATTTAGATAATATTTTGTGTATTTTTATCTTTTCAAGTATTGTCACAGATTTTGTTTTTCCAGGTGATCTCTGAAGGTCACCTTTGTTTCTTTGTGTTTCTCAAATTTCTCAGTTTTCCAACTATTTCATGTAAGAATACAAATCTCGTTGTTTTTTTTTTTTTTTTTTTTTTGTTTGGCAAAATCATATTATTAGTTATTTCCCCAAAGGTTTGTCCATTTGTTTCCAAAAAGCAATAATATATTTCAAGCAATTTATTCATGTCGATTTAGAAAAACATATCCTAAAGCTACTTGTATAAATAAAACATAACATTTTCAAATAAAGGGGGAAAAGGTTCGTCAGTGAAGTCACCAAATTGTTAATAACTATTTACTGCAGGGAACATATTTAACGAGTTTCCCTTCTATTCTTTCTTGTTACTTCTTTCAAGAACTGAAATGAAACTATGTATAACTTAATGAGAATCTGGTTTTGTTCTTTATCACTAAACGACATAGAGAACAAACGTTCTTTCAAGTTCGTGCAGCTAAATTAAGGAAGAGCTTATTAAATTTATTCAATTTTCAATACGATTTGGAAGTGAATGAAGGAAGCGAGTTGGCAGAAACGTTAGCCCGGCGGACTAAACACCTGTCAATGTATAGTTTCGTCTCTGAGTTCAAATCGAGTAGATTTATCTTTATCTCCCAAAGGGAGTAAGGCACCAGCCATGTACCAGAATAGATTCAATCAACTCTATGCCTTTGCTACATACTTACGCTATTGTGTATATAAAGAAATCGATACAGTTCACAGATGAAAATTTTATATGCAAGTAATTTAAAATGTACTGTATAGTAATTTAGGTAGTTTCAGTTCGAAGTTCACACCTCTTGAGATATATCAACCTACCATCTGTCAAACTGCAGATGTTAACCCCATGAAATTAATCCTTAATATACATATGCCATGAACAAACACAATTATCTAATTCAGTTAACATGAGTAGCAGGACTCATTATCCGTAACGGTCTTTCGTGAATGCACCACAATCAAATGGTTAAAATTACATTATGTAGATTTTTTTTTTACAAGGAACATATCACACAACATACTGTTTCATGTGATTGCCTTCATTTTCCTGATCTATGAACTATCAACTCTCCTTTCGTGACTACCTTCAGTAACCGACCTATTGCCATTGTGTGTATTCTGCACGCTTCTTCTACAATTTCCATTATAGAATGATTGTATTCAGTAGAAGATCAATAATATCTGACCACGAATGGATTCCATCTTTATCATGTCTATATATATTTTTTTTATTTTACGTTCAGTTTGACCTTCCTATAATGCATTTGATATAATATTCTTCTTTGAGTACTGATGCAATATAGAATACTCTTTCTTTCTAATAGCTTGCCACAAAACACTGTTTCACAAATTAACCCTAGTTTTCTCTCTTGTTGAATATTAGTCAGAAGAAAATCGGACAAATTTCTAGACAGTTTGTAAGCTTCATGGCAGAGACAGCTCACTATTGTTCCTCGCTTAGGAAACCCAGATGCTGTAAGCACATTATATACAGTCAGAGTGGGGCCACATTGATTTAAAATGCAATGGTTCTGAACTTGACCCTCTTCTTAACACTTTGAACAAGCTCCTTGTTATATTTAAGCCTCTTAGATGGAACTTACCTACTATTGCTTTAAACCCCCAACCTACTTAACTCTACCAACAAGCCCTTGGGTGCCTTTAGAAGAGCTGTCTTTAATGCAAGCACTCGGTATACGTTTTCGTTTTGCGAATCATCAATCTTGGAGGTGCTTTGAAAGATTTATTCCATCAATCTTGGAGGTGTTTTGAAAAATATCGTGCGCTGTTTTTCCCTTCCAACTGAGCTATTAAAATACCTCCTCCGGTATGAAACTGCCTCAATCATTAAACGATATAAATATTATACGTTTGCCTTTTGGTCTAAACTATACAATGTACGTATGAATCGATTTTGGTGAAGTTTATATTACTGTACACAAATAACGTTGCATTACACGATACAAGTCATAAAAGTGTTATTTCTCTTCAATATTAATTTCAAATTTTGGCACAAGGCCAGCATTGTCGGGGTAGGGGCTAAGTCGATTACATCGACCCCGGTGCTCAACTGGTGCCTATTTTATCGACCTTGAATGAATGAAAGGCAAACTCGACCTCAGCAGAATTTGAACACCGAACGTAAAGACGGATGATATCCCGCTACGTATTTTGCCTGGCATGCTAACTATTCTACCAGCTCGCCGTCCATTATACTCCAATATTACGATTTTCCTTCTTCAATTTCCGTGTAACCAAAAGAAAAAAAATGATAGATAACTATATAAAATGCTGTGCAATATTCTTTTCAAATCTAGGCACAAGGCCCGAAATTTTGGGAGAAGGGGGCCAGTCAATTAGATCGACCCTAGTATGCAACTGGTACTTAATTCATCGACTCCGAAAGGATGAAAGGCAAAGTCGACCTCTGCGGAATTTGAACTCAGAACATAAAGACAGACGAACTACCACTGCGCTTTTCGCCCGGCGTGCTAACGTTTCTTATTTCTTTACAGCCCACAAGGGGCTACACACAGAGAGGACAAACAGGGAGAGACAAAGGAGTTAAGTCTATTATATCGTCCCCAGCACGTAACTGGTACTTATTTAATCGACCCCGAAAGAATGAAAGGCAAAGTCGACCTCGGCGGAATTTGAACTCAGAACATAGCGGCAGACTCAGAACGTATCGGCAGACGTTTATACATTCATATATTTGTTTCTGTATGTTCCCAGTTCAGATCACTTCCAGGGTCTCTTGAATAAGTTGAATCACACCTTTTCTTAGGGTATGGTCTATAAAAATTTTGTTCAACGACGGTATTAAGACATTAAAGCAGAATTTATTTGAACTTTCTGGGGAGTCTAGAGCTATTCAGATCTGAAACAGGAAAGTTATTATACATGCACACTTTCGATACCACATCTTAAAACAAAACCACTCGACTGAGGGGCACAAAGTCATTCACCAACGCACTACAACTGCTCTTCCTTAATGTATTGTCTCTTTACCGCTACAGCACGGACAACCCTTTCTCGACACTTTTACTGACACTTCTACTCATGTCCTCGTCACAACATTGTCTCCACTCATTTATGTCCTCAAACATCACGTGACGCACTTTGACCCAGTCATTCTTTCTACAACATCACCCCTCTGGATTCTCCCCCTAACCGCATTTTTCCAGCACTCGATGCTGACATCAGGAATGAGCAACATTTTCCAAGCAGCGAGTCGAATGATACATGACTCATCATCAGGCGAGCCGTACTACTAAAAAAAAATTCATAGGCGTAGGAGTGGCAGTGTGGTAAGTAGCTTGCTTACCAATCACATGGTCCCGGGTTCAGTCCCACTGTGTCTTCTACTATAGCCTCGGGTCGACCAAAGCCTTGTGAGTGGATTTGGTAGACAGAAACTGAAAGAAGCCCGTCGTATATATGTATATGTGTGTGCCTTTGTGTCTGTGTTTGTGTGTTTGCGTTTGTCCCCCCAACATCGCTTGACAACCGATGCTGGTGTGTTTACGTCCCCGTAACTTAGAGGTTCGGCAAAAGAGACCGATAGAATAAGTACTAGGCTTACAAAGAATAAGTCCTGGGGTTCCATTTGCTCGACTAAAGGCGGTGCTCCAGCATGGCCACAGTCACATGACTGAAACAAGTAGAAGAGTAACTGTCGTTCAGAAAGTCCCGCGAGGTTCGGTTTACCGTTGACAGTACTAAATTTTTCCTTTGATATACATATAAAGCATCCCAATTCATTTAGAGCATTAATGACTTGGGAGAGAAGAAAAAAATGACAAAATATCACCCGTCACTCATTTTTTTAAACAATGTTGCGTGATTAATCAAACGAAATATTATCTAATCTATCTTCTTTCATGAAATCATTTACAGCAGTTGCAAGAAATATAAATATAGCAGCAATTACTCCTCCTCCACCTCCTCCTGCTCCTCCTCCTCCTACTACTACTACTACTACTAATTATAATAATAATAATAATAATAATAATAATAATAATACCACCACCACCATCGCCACTACCATTACTACGATCACCACCTCCACTACTATTAGTGCTGCTACCACCACCACTATCATCACCACCACTCTTACTACTACTACTGCCACAAAAGACACCACCACCACCACCACTACTACAACTACCATCACTAGCACTACCATAACCATCACCACTGCCATAACCGCCACCACAGCAACAACGACGACGCCACCATCTCCACTATGACTGCAAAACACCACCACGTTTACTAGAACCACCACCACAGCAACAACCACTACCGTTACCGCTATCACATCCAACCACCACCCCCACAATCTCTACCAGCAATAATACCATCACCATCGCGACCACTATAACCACCACCACCACCAGTACCGCTACCACCCCAACCACCACAGTTACTACCACCACCACCGCTACTACCCCAACCACCACTGTTACTACCACCACCACTGCTACCACCCCAACCACCACTCTTACTACCACTACCACCGCTACCACCCCAACCACTACTGTTACTACCACCACCACCGCTACTATCCCAACCACCACTGTTACTACCACCACCGCTTCTACTCCAACCACCTCTGTTACTACCACCACCACCGCTACTATCCCAACCACTACTGTTACTACCACCACCACCACCACCAGCACCGCCACCGCCGCAGTAAATGAGTCAGTTTGTAAATAACAAAAACCTAATACAAAACTGCATCGAATAGAAATTGCAACGGGAAACGAGTGGCTGACACAGTCTAAGTAATCAGGAACGTAATTAGCAGAGATATGTATCATTTAAAATTGCCCAACATTGAAGCATAGAATTCTGTTGTTGAGCGGAAATTACACTTCCATGTTGGTCTGGATAGCTTCGCTTCAAACCGGCACCAACGTAATCAGTGCGTCATAGAAGTGGATCAAAGATTTTAAAGACATGGTTATTAATTGCAATAATTTCATAGACTAATGTAGTAATGTTCCTTCTATCAGCTCTGGTGAAGGATTGTGGTGAGGTAGCTTTTATGGATTACGTATTTTTAATACAGTATACTTGTTATGTATTTGTGTGTGTGTATAAATATATATACATATTTATATATATATATATATACATATTATACACACACATGTATATATGTATATATATATATATATATATATATATATATATATATATATATATATATATATATAAAGTACACAAACAAACGCCCACACACGCCCATGCACGCCCACATACGCCCATGCACGCCCTCAGATATATACACATAAATAAATAATATATATATCCACATATATATGAAAATATATGTATATATGTATGTATTTGTCTATTTATCTATCTCTCTCTCTATATATATATATATATAAATACACATAGATACATACATACATATACATATATATATATATATATATATATATATATATATATATATACATAATCGTATGTATATATAAATATATATATATAGAGAGAGAGAGCGAGAGAGAGAGTAGAGAGGGAGAGAGAGAGTATGGAAAGTACTGGTGTCAGGAATACCCAAAAGGTATCGGGCAAACGCTAAGTAAGTGCTATGGATAGATCATGGTTAAGCTCTAGGATCGATAATGATACGAGTGAGGAGTCCAATGTTGGTCATGTGTTAGCATACATATATATATATGCATACATACATACATACATACATACATACATACATACATACATACATACATACATACATACATATATACATACATACATACATACATACATACAGAGAATGTTGCTGATGTATCGGTCAGTGGCTATCCTGTCCTAAGGTGTCGAAATCAAAATGGCCTCCTCACTAATTGCTACACTCTATACCTCCCTCCATTAGACTTTGACTCTTTGTAATTCTCTGAAACTATTTGTCCTTCACGCAGGTCTTGACTTCCTAGGGTTCAAGATTCTCCTTAATTCTACCAATCTCCCTGGTTAATGAGGGCTTGCAGTGATAATGTCCACTATGCTTACCTCCAAACATCCAACAGCTTATATAAATTATAGGTATATAGGTACTACGTATGCCTGCATGTACGTATGATGGTATCTATCAATATTCATATCTGCCTATCAATGTATCTGTCAATCTATCTATTTATTTATCTATATCTGTCTGTCTGTTGGCATGTCAGTCTATTTATTTATTTATATATATATATATGTATATGTGTATATAAATATATATATATATATTATATATATATATATATATATATTTATACATATATGTGTGTGTGTGTAAATACACACACATATTATAAATATATATATATATTATATATATATATATATATATATTTATACATATATGTGTGTGTGTAAATACACACACATATTATAAATATATATATATATATATATATATATATATACAGTTCACGATCACGGTGTCCTTAACCAAACCTATCCGAACCTTCTAGCCATTTGCGCCTTTGAGATGTGATGCTGGTTTATTCCCTACTTCTCCTCCTATATAGTCCCTTTTTAAACTTTCATTTTTAAAGAACTAATAGGATTCGCTTCGTGAGTATTAATCGCATTTACCATGGTAATATCTATTTTAAAGCATAAACGAAGATATTCAATAGCCTTTTGTGCTGCCAGGCATATTTTTGTTGTTGAAATATGCTTCTGGATGTCATGCATGCTATATATAGCCATTGAAATCTAGAGTGTTATTCTAATCCATCATTTGAGATTAGTAAGAGATAAGAAAAAGAAAAAAAATCGACTCCAGTACTTGACTGATATTTTATTTATTTCTTTGGAAATGATAAGTAGAATTCGAACTCAGTGCATAGGAAGCCGAAATGAATACTCCCAATAACTCTGCCAATCCACTTTAGATTCTGGGTTCAAACTACACCAGCCTTCTTTAGAAGTCCTATTGAATGTGTACCTCTAATAATAGTGAGGTAAATAAACTTAGTAGAATTGCCCGCACCGACATTTTTATCCTTGCGCAATATTAAAGAAAATTTTCTGTTTTTCTTTTTCTTTTTTTTATTTCGCTATCTCTGTTTATCTTCCTCTCCCTCTTCAACCTTTTACTGTTGCCCCATCAGTTCCACTCTATTTTTATCCTTCTCTTTGACAAAGGATCTCACTCATTCCATCTTTTTTACGTTGGCCTTTCTATTCCCTCTCTCTTTCTGTCTGTCTGTCTGTCTCTCCTTGGTATTCTTCCTTTGCTGGTGCATCTTTTTTTTTATGTTCACCTCTCTTATCTTTTTTTCCTCCATACATATGCAAACATACATGTAGTCATACAGTTCCGCTACGCCCGCACACACACTCCCACGTATGAATATACATACATGCAGATAGAGAGGAAGAGACATAGATAGATAGATAGAAGATAGATAGATAGATAGATAGATAGATAGATAGATAGATAGATAGATAGATAGATAGATAGATAGATAGATAGATAGATAGACAGGTAGATAGATAGGTAGATAGATAGATAGATAGATAGATAGATAGATAGATAGATAGATAGATAGATAGATAGATAGATAGATAGATAGATAGATGTAGAGAAAGAGAGAGAGAGGGATGCACAGGAAAATAAACATTTGAAATGCAAGAACCGGTTCAGACTGGTCCTTGGTGTTAAATCTATTCGAAGTGGATTTCATTAAAAGAATGTTAGAATGGAGAATTATGAGTGAGTCAATTACAAAGACACATGCTGTCAGCAACGTGATATAACGGTGAAGTACCCAGTTTTCTTGATTATATTTAAATGTCACTCTCGTTAAATTCCTCACATCCTAAACACAGCAAACTGCTAGTCAATAACAAGCAATTCTTATTTTGTTTGTTTCGCCGTTGTTACGTTTTTAGTCGTTCCAGGCTGTTGTTACACATCACTTACGATATTTTCTTTAACTCTCAGGCATGAAATGTATTTTAGAAATACACTTAAAAACAGAACAATTCTGTTTTTAGCCTACTGGAATTAATAGCGGATAATTAAGAAATAATGGGGAAATTAATCGATAGTATTATTCAGGTAGTCACGACATGCGTTCGAGTGTTGAGATATTAACTACATTAATTATCAAACGAGATCAAAGATAAACTGAAGTCATTAAAATAGTGAAATGAATTCGAGTGTTACACTTTAAATCTTTGAACCCGTGATTATGCTTTAGCAAGTGCGATTTCGTTTGACAATACCTCCAGAAAATGCAAAAAGCCAAATTGTTTCACGGCTGAAAATAATGATGTTTCCGCCAATTAGCGAGCCGTAAACACAAAACCACGAACCTGCTCGCTTTACGTCTGCCAATGATAGAGTCAAATAAAAATCGTACCCGCTAAAACGTACCCGTGTGTTCAAAAGGTAGAGTAACTTTAAATATAGGGAGAGTTCACGAAAAATACAAAACACGAAGACAGGTGGTGTACAAAACAAACAGATGTATAAGTATAACGCTCAGGAATTGAAAAAGTATTTTACGTTTCGAGCCTACGCTCTTCTACAGAAAGGGACACAGAAAACAACAAGGAGAGAAACAAGGAAAGAAAAAAATATAGAATGATAGTGAAGATATAATCGATATCTTTAAAGTAAAGCATCAAGTTTGAGCATTACGCTTTAACAATCTTAACTGCAGGGAAAATCGAAAATATAATGGAAATGTTTAACGTAATGAACTCATATTATAACTGTCAGTAAATTTATGAATCAATATATAAACAAGAGCATTTGTTCTACGAGAATATAAACCAGTTCCGTTAGTGTATATTATTGCTTATTATTGTTTGTACTTATTTCAGAGGATTAAGTGTTAAGCTATTTATCTTCCACAAGTTCTCCGAAACTGGTGAGGGAAGGAAATGAATGAAAATCCATAAATCATGTATTTCTACAGCTTGACGCAGCATATCAAGGTATGTGCTTTCCTAAAATTAGGAAACTTAGGCTGAATGCTTGCCATAGAGTGGACTCTATTGATGACACCAAGGGGCCAGGTGAAGCTTTTGATGCTTTCCAAGGTCTCTGAGATTGGTCGGGAACAAAGTAAAAAAAGAATCTGTGAATCAATACAGCAGGAAGCAGCATGTCAAGAACTGTGCTTTCTGAAAATCAGAAAATATGGGCCGAATGTTTGCTTCTGGGAGGACTCCGCAACAGGTACCAAAGTGTCAGAAGATGCTGTTTAAAAAGGGTGACTGATTAAGTCTAGCAAACAAGAATGGCATAACGAATTCACAAGTTAAGTCTTCGGAGATGCATTAATAACCATAATTTCATGAGTTGAAACAAAACAAGGAATTTATAAAGAGAATATTCAGAAATGCCAGAGCGTGGTTCCATCTTTCTGTACTCTGATAAACCATTTAGTGTAAGGAACTATGAATGAAGAGAAATTAAGACGAAAGAAATGGATTTATTTTAAACATGAAAGAATTCAGATCATAAGAAATGAGGAAGCAATGAGATGAGAATTACAAAGTTTGACAATTTAAGAAATTCCAATACAAGTGCACAAGAATTTTCATTTTATCGCCAACAGTAGCAACACCTGCCACTTCCTGTACAACCTCTCTCTCTCTCTGTTTCTCCCCCCTCTCTCCCTTACACTTACCACCAATATATTTCCTTTATTCTACAAAGGTGAAAAGCAAAATCAATTTCGGTTAGAATTAAACTCAGAAATTAAAGAGTTGTAACTACATAATGCTATGTGTTTCGCCGAGCGTTTTAATTCTAAGCACAAAAAGTAAAGGGCCCGAATAGATACCGCAGGGTATTTATTCCGGTGCTCTAATAAATAATGGCTTCTTATGAAGGCCTAAGATTTGGAGTTTTAAGGGACTAGGTTAATCAATACCATCGAATCAAGCATTTAACTGCTACTTTTATTTATCGATCTCGAAAGGATGAAAGCAAAGCTGGCTTTGAGCTCAGGATGTAAAGAGCTACAACAATCATGAAGCGTTTTGTCTGATGCACTTATGATTCAGCTAGCACTCCTATTTTAATGTCATCACTATTAATTTTGTAGAAGCTTTGGAATAATTTCAGTAAAGCATTGCTCGTTTTTAACACTACGATATCCATGCTAACCTGTAGAGTGGAGACCTATTCACGTGTTTCACAAAACATTTGCTCTCACTCGTATTTGCAATAGTCAAGGAACTTTATGTATGTCATGAGTAGTCGAAGAGTGATTTTGTATTTGAAAATGATTATAATGTTGATTTAACTTTCGCTCTTATTGTTATGATTTTTTACCTCCTGGTCAACCTCGACTGCGCAAAACTATTTTTTAAACACATTCTATTCACGAATACTTTGTCTATTTTGTAGATATCCAGGACTGTGTTATCAGATTATTCCTTTCTTGTTTAAGAAAATAGGATTGGATTTCTGGCGTATTTGGGCTACTTTTCACAAATCGAGATTCCCTTTGCAATAAAACATTATATTTTAGGACTTTTCAGATTTTTTTTATTATATTCATGTTTGTATTTTAAGTATTGTATCGGTGAAAATACATTTTCTTTGTATTTTGTTTACTTAGCGCACTCTGGTTACCTTACGTATATATTTTGTAAAGGGTGAACAAACTCCTCTGTCAGCACGTTCATTGAGGCTTGTTATTTTTGTACTATCTTGGAAGGAAAATCGACGTGGGATCTCGACCGAAATTAATTACAAAATAATGGTGTTTCCTTCAGTTTTCTGTATTTTATTTCGTCACGATTCGAGATATGTTTATGTGATATGTAATGGTGTTTATGTGATCTGCTGTAGTAGCGTTAGAGAAGACCTGACATCCTGGTACAAAATTAAAATAGATAACAAAGGAAAAATATAATACTGTTTACGCTCTAAGTTCTCACAGTTCACTAATTTAACTGCAGTAACTGCTCGACAGACATCATTTTCTGCTCTAAACACTGAGTTCCCATAAACACATGGTAAAAGAGCTCCTCCACACTGTTTCAGATATTAGCCTATCATCATTGTAACATAAACAAAACTACATTGAAAACTGACAAAGTTCGATGTGACCACTGCAAACGAGAGACAGAATTATAGTTTGCAAATATTAATAAATCCCGCAATCGGCGTCGTAAATAGCACACAGTGCATACATTCATACACAGTTCAGATAAATAATTATACAGTCATAAGAAAACCTGTTCTACAAGGTGGTGCTAAAATCATTCGACCCTAAATACATAATTGAAATAGCCAACCTGTTACAAAATAGAGACAACCTCAAATGAAAACATCAAAACACCATATAAGTCAATAAAGTAGTCGCTTAGCTGTTGCTCATCCTGCTATGATTAGCAGTCAAATCTTCCTCAAATCTTCCTCAAATTACAGTTCTCACAAAAATGCTACACTTTTACTTGTTTCAGTTATTTGACTGCGGCCATGCTGGAGCACCACCTTTAGTCGAGCAAATCGACCCCAGGAGTTATTCTAAGTAAGCCTAGTACTTATTCTATCGGTCTCTTTTGCCGAACCGCTAAGCTACGGGGACGTAAACACACCAGCATTGGTTGTCAAGCGATGTTGCGGGGACAAACACAGACACACAAACATATACACATACATACATACATACATACATACATACATACATATATATATATATATATATATATATATATATATATATATATATATATATATATATATATATATATACATATATATACATATATACGACTGGCTTCTTTCAGTTTCCATCTACCAAATCCACACACAAGGCTTTGGTCGGCCCGAGGCTCTAATGAAGACACATGCCCAAAGTTCCACGCAGTGGGACTGAACCCGGAACCATGTGGTTGGTAAGCAAGCTACATACCACACAGCCACTCCTGCGCCTATACATTCCTTAATGCAGTTACAGATAAAATATGCATAAAAAGTACGGGATGGTCGTGGTTGGAACTTCTTTCATCATAAGTCTGCTCTAACAGGACAGGGAACGGCTAAAGGACCAGTTCCCTCCATCCAGAGAAAACTCGTTACGGGGCAAACGGGCAACAGGAGAAATCTTCAGACGAAAAACATCCAGCAAACATGTTTTTCGGCCCGTTAGTTCTTGACACGCTGAAAGGGTAGGCCCACCTTGATAGTGGCTGCTAAGTGTCCTCCTACTGATGTTTAAATGCCGCTTTCAGCGAGGCTTGAACTCGGAACCTTTGTATGAGCTTAATTGCGCAACCACACAAACCACCGCATGATCTTGCACTGTTTCAAACTGGGTCTCCTTCCTCCTATGTTTAGTGGCTTTCTGTATTCCTTTTTACTTCCTCTATCCAAAAATATCCCTCTATTGAGTTGGTAGATCTTCTAGAAATAGTAACCAGGTCTCCCAAAAATCATAGTACACTATAAACTTAGAAAGAATGAAAAGTGATATATGTTGGATAAAATTTTTTTATACACATTAAGTCTTGAAAAAGACGGATAATCACGATTTGAACACTTAATAAGAAATGATAAAAGTAAAACTACAGCTAGGCTTCAGCTATAGTTGAGGCATGGCTTTATTTTCTTCTGACTGTTAATTACCGAAGAAAACAACTAGCAAAATTCCCAAACTAGAATTCTAAACGACTGACACAATGGTTAAATACCTAAACATCATAAACTGAAAGAATGGTTTCATTTACTAATATTTCCGGCAACATGGAGGAAGTCCTCCGGATTCGGAATTTTGAACAGTATCATAATAATTCCAAAGCTTATGAAAAACCTTATGCAGATGTATCATATGCGTAGATTATTGCAGAAAAAGGTATTGCTTCTGCAACATTCATTTATGCCACCCATAGAAAAGACAGTAATATTTCGAAGTAAAAAAAAATCATGGGCGCCATATTTAGCCAAAGCAAATTGCCAGAAACATCAGTGTACGAATAGTGTATTAGATCTATCATGGTTTATGCTCTACCTATGTTGTTTCCCAATCATTTAACAAATAAAAACTTCAACATGGGACAAGGACGAATTAACGAGTGAACGCTTATACACTGTTGCCCAACCTACAATAATTAGCTAAATCGCTTTCAAAACTAATACCGCGAATTTTCATGTTTTTTTTTTACCTTTTTCTTTATATGGTTCGAACAAATTCTACCATCCAGATTTCTAACACAGTTACAATGTCATAAATCTATGGTAGCTTATCGGTATGCATTTTATCGAACGTGGAAACATAAAAGGCAAAAATTGATTTTCACATAAAAGAGCTCGCACACATACACAGAGAAACGAACGAATTATGATGGCATGAATGTAGAGATGTTCAGAATATGTACACTCAGATCAGATATATTCCGCTTCAAATGATAAAATGGTACGCTAATAATAAACGAAAGCCTGAGCACTTGAAATCATGGTCATAAAAAGCAGGAAATAGACCTTCAGATGTTGAAAACTCGCAAAACATTTTTAAAACAAAGAACCCCTTTCATCCGACCCACAAATATAGAAGCATACATCAATACACACACACACACACACATATATATATGCGAATATATAGTTTCATATATGTGAGTGTGTGTGTGTGTGTGTGTGTGTGTGTGTGTGTGTGTGTGTGTGTGTGTGTGTGTGTTCGTGTGCGAGTAAGGCAACATGATGGAATCGTCAGTCAAAATGACTAGCGGTATTACTCCAGGCTGTTTACGTGCTGAGTTCAAATCCTGCCGAGGTTAACTTTGCCTTTCATCCCTTCGGACTCGATAAAAGTAAGTGCCAATCAAATACACGACTTGATCTTCCGCTCAAAATTACTAGCCTTAAATACTTCATCGGATCGGCGTCCCGTTCGGGAAGAATGTTGATGTCTCGGTCATTTACAGGACTTGGAAAGTGTTAACCGACCTAATGACTCGTAATACTTGAAAGAAATATATACATATATACATATATACATATATACATATATACATACATACATACATACACATATAAAAACACACACACACACACACACATATATATATGCGAATATATAGTTTCATATATGTGAGTGTGTGTGTGTGTGTGTGTGTTGTGTGTGTGTGTGTGTTCGTGTGCGAGTAAGGCAACATGATGGAATCGTCAGTCAAAATGACTAGCGGTATTACTCCAGGCTGTTTACGTGCTGAGTTCAAATCCTGCCGAGGTTAACTTTGCCTTTCATCCCTTCGGACTCGATAAAAGTAAGTGCCAATCAAATACACGACTTGATCTTCCGCTCAAAATTACTAGCCTTAAATACTTCATCGGATCGGCGTCCCGTTCGGGAAGAATGTTGATGTCTCGGTCATTTACAGGACTTGGAAAGTGTTAACCGACCTAATGACTCGTAATACTTGAAAGAAATATATACATATATACATACATACATATATATATTATACACATACATACATACATACACATATAAAACCACACACACACACACACACACATATATATATATATATATAATATATATATATATATAATATATATATATATATATATATATATATATATATATATATATATATATATATATATATATATATATATTATATTAGAGACAAAACCACTATTATGCAAATCAAACAAAGAAAGACTTAAGCCAATACATAAAATAATTTATATAAATTAAAATTTAACAATTAAAATAACCACTACGATCGTTTCGTGTCAGCACATCTTTGAGACATTCTTCAGGTGGTTTTCAAAACCTTCTTGGCGAGTTTTAGACTATAAACTAAATTTGATTTGCATAATAGTGGTTTTGTCTCTAATTACATATAATATAATATTTTACTATAAAATTGGATTCAATCCTAAATCTGATTTTTCCCTGTAAATTTGGATTTATTCCCTAATATTTATTATTATTTAATATATTGATAAATTGCGTATATTGAGTGTAATACCTCAACTTCGTAAATTATGGAATTTACAGGTAAGATAGAACCGCTATTTTGGAATTCATCATTGAAGGATATTCCAATACCTTCTAGAAAGGAATTTATTTTGATATAAATTATTTTATGTATTGGCTTAAGTCTTTCTTTGTTTGATTTGCATAATAGTGGTTTTGTCTCTAATTTAATATAAAATAATATTTTACTATAAAATTGGATTCAATCCTAAATCTGATTTTTCCCTGTAAATTTGGATTTATTCCCTAATATTTATTATTATTATTATATATATATATATATATATATATATATATATATAATATATATATATATATATATATATATATATATTAAGGTATGTAGAAAAATACAACATGGACAAGAACGTATAACTCTTAGAAGACGATACAATAAACATGGAGAGGACATTCGAACCCCTCAGTCTTCAGTCAAGAACCGGATCATCGTAGTAATTTCGGCTGATTAATCTTGAGATTACTAGATCACGGCCAGCCCTCCAAGAAAAACTAAGCAACGAGCATTAGAAAAACTAAGCTGGAAGCGTAGATTTCCTGGAAGAAGGATCGAATGCATACGAACACCAGGACAGCAAAAGGGACAGATATATAAAAAAAAAAAAAAAAACAATAATGGAATACAGAAACATGAAATACAGAAGCATTAACGTGAAAACAACAAGTGTCTTACGACTGATAACAAGCAAACAAATTTTTTCTCTGGCGCATTGGAAGAAGCCTTTATAGCGGCGGACGAAAAACAACGATGTTAACACGACGAGGGTCAGGAGCTGAAAGGCAGATTTCGGCCAACAGTCACGTGACAGAGGAGAGGGAAAAGAAAAGAAAGAGAAGCAAAGGAAGAGAGAGAGAGAGGAGGGACAAACGCAACAAAGAGAGAGAAGAGAGAGAAAGAAGGAATCAGAGAGGAGAAGGGATGGGTGTCGAAGAATGACCTGTGAGTGCAGAGCGAGACAAAGAAATAGGAGGGTAGTGGAAGACTAGACCAAAGGATCAGAGGAAAGAGAAGAGAAAGGGGATGAGTAGAGAGAAAAGAGAGAGAGGGGGACAGATCAAGTAAAAATGAGAGAGAGAGAGAGACAAACAGAGAGTCGTACCAATTATTAAGAATATGTGCTCACATTAATGATAAGGGGGGTACGGGGCGCCTGGAATATATGTTAAGGTATGTAGAAAAATACAACATGGACAAGAACGTATAACTCTTAGAAGACGATACAATAAACATGGACAGGACATTCGAACCCCTCAGTCTTCAGTCAAGAACCGGATCATCGTAGTAATTTCGGCTGATTAATCTTGAGATTACTAGATCACGGCCAGCCCTCCAAGAAAAACTAAGCAACGAGCATTAGAAAAACTAAGCTGGAAGCGTAGATTTCCTGGAAGAAGGATCGAATGCATACGAACACCAGGACAGCAAAAGGGACAGATATATAAAAAAAAAAAAAAAACAATATATATATATATATGTATGTATATATATATCCATTTGATGAAAACTTTCGGTCTTAGCATAACTATAGACACCAACCTGACGGTTGTCAATTTCCTAGATGTATCCTTAGATCTAAATAAGAATATTTATAAACCTTATAGGAAGCTCAACGATAGACTTAGTTATATTAATGTGGGTTCCTGCCATCGCCCCATAGTGTTTTAAAATTTAGTTAAAAACATTAGCAAAAGAATTTCCAGCCGCTCCTCCGATAGGAACATTTTTAATAGCGTTGCCCCAGTTCTGAAAGATAGTGCATTTAGCGAGGAAATAACCTATACACCTACCACCAGTCCAATAATGAAGAAAAGGAAACAGGAATAAGAAAACTATCTGTTTCACACCCCCTACTCATCCGAAGTGACTTTTAATATAGGCAAGAATTTCTAAGCAGTAATAGACATTTTCCAGTCAACCATAGTTACAGAAATATCTTCAATAGACATAACTTAAAAATCAGTTTCAGCTCAAGTACTAATTTTAAGAATACAAGCGCACACAACACATAAAAACCACAATATGAAACCAGCTGTTCATGCAGGGATAAAAGTTTGTGCCCGCTATTTGGAGCTTGCATGTCCGAGAGCATCATTTATGATGCCACCTTGTGCTCTATATCCACTAAGGACTCGGTTTCGACGAAGAAATACGTGGGCTTTACAGAGGGTAATTTCAAGGCCAGGTTCAATAATCACACCTTGAGCTTCAGGCACTGGGATCAAAGGAAAATGACCAAATTATCCAGTCATATGTGGTCCTTAAAAGATAAAGGTGTCAGTTACAACATCCATTGGAAGATCCTTGCCAAGTGTAAGTCTACACCAACGGCAGTGGAAAGTGTGGTCTATGTGATATGGAAAGATGGCTCATCTGGAAAAGCAGCTTAAACCCACCACATGTCTAAATTCAAGAACTGAACTTTTAGGTTCATGTCCACGCGTAGCTAAATATTTGTTACGTTTTTGCGCCCCCCCCCCGAGATTACTGATAGGATTTGCTTTCTATATTGTGTCCACATAAAAGCTTTTTATCTCTATACTTTTTACTTATACTTTTTAAATATTTTTATATATTTTTTACATATTTATGGAGATATTGGTTTGTAGTTTTATTGCTCATATCATTTTTATACAATTTTTTCTGTATTCTACCTTCCACACTGCATTTTTCCTATGCGTATATAGACGTGTATATGGAATTTTTTTATACGCGTGTATGCGGGTATGTGCGTATATAGACGTGTGTGTGTGTGTGTGTGTGTGCGTGCATGCGAGTATGTGCGTATATAGACGTGTTTTACTTTTATTGCTTATTTTTCACACTTTTTTCACACATTTTTCTGTATTTTGCCTTTAGCCCTGTTTTTTCTTGTGCATGTGCGTATATAGACGTGTGTATGAACTTTTTTTCTTTTCTGCGCGCGCGTGTGTGTGTGTGCGTATATAGACGTGTGCGGGTATGTTCGTATATTAAACGCGTGCGTGCATGCGAGTAAGTGCGTATATAGACGTGTTTTACTCTTATTGCTTATTTTTTACACTTTTTTCACACATTTTTTGCATTTTGCATTTAGCCCTGTTTTTTCTTGTTCATGTGCTATATAGACGTGTGCGTGAACCTTTTTTGTGCGAGTGTGTGTGAGTGTGTGCAAGCGTGTATGCCGGTATGTATATATTTTTGGCGAATATGTATATATTTTTTGGAGCATGTGTGTGTTTCAAGTGAGAGTGGATAGGAATATACAGATAGGCGCATGTACGTCAGTGTGGGGGCGCGAATGTGTATGTATGGACTCCCCTTACTTAGCGGTCATTCTAATAGCTCTTTTGTCTTAACAACGGTCAATCCCACGGTAATTTTCCTTTGTTTTAACGGTCATTTTCATAGCATTTTTTCGATGGCCCGATAACTGAAGAGATGCCAACGTGGGCTTCCGCCCCGACATCCGAAACTCGGAATTTTATCATGGCTACCGAATAATTGTCACATATATTTACAGATATATTCATCTATTTACATAATATCGAGATCTCTTTCATTCTTTTGTTGTCTTGCCATTTCTATCAATTTATGTGTGTGTGTGTGTGTGTGTGTAAGTGCTTAATTTACAAGGAAAGATCCTGAGGAACAGTTGCAAGGTAACCAAATGTCACATAAGCGCCTAAGAGATTAGTAATCAAACTTGCATGGTGATTATTTCGATGAGAAGTGAGACGTGTTTTGGAGAACATGAGAATAATGGAAAACACAGAAAAATTCACAAGATGTTTAAATCATTTATATCACAATATCGCCGACATTTGTTTGGATTGATGCAATAAAATAAATCCGAAGGGAAGAATAATGTGGAAAAAATGCATCAATCTCATCAGAGAGGAAATTATAAATAACAGTGATCATCAATAAGCCATTTTTACATATGTAAAAAACTATAATATATATTATATTGGAAAACAAAGGTGGATAGGGAACGCTAATAATTTTAAATTACCATTAAGAAATTTGACGTCATCTGACGAGAGAAGAGAAAGAAGAGAGAAAGAGAATTAAAGAAGCAATGGAGGTATAAACAAATAGAAAGTGAATGACAGATAGAAAATATGAAGGAAAGAATAGAAAATATGGGATGAAAAGACTAAGGTTTAAGTTGCAGATATTATTAGGTAAGGGGACAGATATAATTTGAAATAGTTGAAAGTGTGTTTTTTCCAAAATAAACACTTGTAAACACGTCCTTTATAGGTGTTGACTAGTGTGTGTTTGGAAAAAGAGCAAAAAGATTTACCTTTATCATATGGAAACGGTCTTGACAATTTTTCCAACCGAAAGAAAATTGATTTTTACTGTCTTTGAGATGCCAAATTAGTTTACTAAGGCCTGTAGTATTACGTTTATGAATATATTTAAATGTAGAAATATGGTTGGCAATAATTTTTTTTAATTCCGTGGATGAAATGCCAATATAAAAATATTCTTTCGATCCTACAGAAATTTTACATTCTACAATTTCCGTTGAGAACGCGAGTCTTATTCGGACCACAATTACAAGTAATACTACTATTGATACTATCATTATTTAAAGAGTGATTATCATTATTGATATTATTGTTATTATAGTTATTGAGCGAAACCCTTTTACCGTTAAGAATAAAGTTGTTATGTGAAGAGGTAATTTGCAGGAGGTTATTAGTGTTGGAGAAACCAATTCGGATACGATGTGCGTAGAGAATGAAGTGGTACCTGGAATTTGGGGGTAAGTTCCTTTCGAAGGTTTGACGAAACAAGTAAGGGAGGCTACTTTTAATTTGTTTGCCGTATGGAATAACAAACCAAATAATTTTACGAGGGTCATGCGCTTTATAGGGAGATTTCTCATTTAAAACACCTGAAGTTCTATTTTTATTTTTACAGAAAAAGATTTATAATTGTTATATAAATGATTTAAATAACATCTTGTGAGTTTATCTCCATTTTCCATTATTCTTATGTGTGTGTGTGTGTGGTGTGTGTGTGTGTGTGTGTGTGTGCGGCGTGTATATGTGACTTATAACAGTAACTTGCTGGCAATTTTTTTCAACCGAAACAGGAAAATATATACATCGCTAAAGCGACTGAGGGCACTATTCAGCACCAGAATTGCTAGAAGTAAGAGCCAAAACAACTCATAGCCAGGCAGTTGAGTTTAATCCAAAGCCCTGACGAGTTTTAACGCGAAATCACTGGTGAATTTGCTATGCCCGATGTTTAAGGAGCTCGCCTTCTTTGTAAATAAACAAGACGGTGCATTATTGTGGCTATAAGTTGTTTTGACTCTTATCTCCAGCAATACTGAATAGCACCCTCAGTCGCTTTAATGACACACACACACACACATATATATATATATATATGCATATATATACATATATATATATATATATATATATATATATAATATATATATATATATATTATATATATATATATATATATATATATATATATATATATATATATATATACATACATATATATGAATTTAAAATGAAGGTGAGAAATTGGATATTAATTTAACTAACATCAATTTAACACCAGTGGTCTACCATATTAAAATCTGAAGGTTCAGTAAAGTGTATTATATACATATGAGGGGGATGACAACCCGTATGCTAGAAGTAGATCCGCTATGGTCTTACCACTAAGAAATGTTCTCAAGAAAAATTTACCAAACACGAGAACGTAAGAGAGCAAAACAAATGAAAAGTATCAAAAATATAGATTATTCACATACCTATTAACAGATCATGTAATTAACAGATCATGTAATTAACAGATCTATTAACAGATCATGTAATTTTAGATCCGTAGATCTTCAGTGTGACCGTCAATATAAATATAATTTGCAGAACTATACACAGAGACGTCTGCACGATGTCAGATTTGTATCTAGTTTTACCTATTACACTTGTGGTTAAAATGTCCTCGTTTTAGCGCGCTAAATTACTGGAAAATAACACTGCAGAAAAAAATTTACTGCGGTAGCTTTTGCCGGTTAGAGAGCGTATTAATTTTAATTTAAACTTAAAATGAGGGTGAGAAATTGGACTGTGTTTAGATGACTCGTCTTTGTCCGCCCATTGTGCTGAACATTTTATGGTTGTTGTATTGGATCCATTCCTCATCACATGCTACAATTCGATTAAAAAATTATTCATTTTCGTGACGAGAAAGTAGCATAATGCAGGCTTCCAAACGTTGCTGTTTTTGATTTTCATTGAGTTCTTGTGGAACCCACTTATCCAACTTTTTCACTTTACCGATTTGAACTAGGTGAGTCAGTATTGTTTGCTTGCTAACACCAAACAATAACACTAATTCATAGGCACTTTGAGATGGATCTGACTTTCAGTTCGTCTTTATCCACCTTTCTTTCTGGTCGACCGCGTTGCTTATTGGTGAGGTCAAATTTACGAGAACGAAATTTGGCATACCAATTTCATATTGTCTGCTGTGTAATAACATTAGAACGAAATATTCCATTAATATTCTGAGCTGTCTCTTATTCTGAATTTCCAAGATAGAACTGATATTTCAAAACTGCACGATTTTCCGACTTATCCATCTCTAAACAAAAATAGCAAGACACGATTTATAGATACTTTATAAAGCGCAAAAGGATTTATGATAAAGAAATAGATGTCAGCTTTCTTGCAAAGAATAAAGAGTGTCAAAATATAATAATGGCGCAAAATGAGCAGCTGTCAAAGTTTACCATATACCTTACTACAAATTTCATACTTGACGACCTAATAAGTGTGTGTGTGTATACATTGAGAGAAAGGGGGAGAGAGGAACAGAAAGACAAACGGAAAGAGAAACAGATAGATAGATAGATAGATAGATAGATAGATAGATAGATAGATAGATAGATAGATAGATAGATAGATAGATTAGATAGATAGATATATAGATAGATAGATAGGTAGATAGATAGATAGATAGATAGATAGATAGATAGATAGATAGATAGATAGATAGATAGATAGATAGATATAGATAGATAGATGATAGATAGATAAGTTTCTTTATTGGCCACACAGGGCTGCACACAGATGGGACAAGTTACAAGGTAGAGCTTTTCTTTTGGGGGATGAAAAAAAGGGGGTGGCGTAGGTTTTCGATCAAGAGGGATCGTAAAAGGGAAGAAAAGAACAAAAAATATAAAAAATTAAAAAAATTTTAAAAATAAGATAGATAGATAGATAGATAGATAGATAGATAGATAGATAGATAGATAGATAGATAGATAGATACACATGCTTCATTATATACATAGACACATACGTGTTTATGTCTCTGAGTGTGTGTGTATTTGTGATGAAGCTACTGTGTACGTAATTTTAATTGACTGTGTCTTTGATGATATTCAGTTTCACAGTAGAAAGTTCCAGGAAATATTTCCCAAATATTTCTTACGAGAGATTAAGTGAACTTCCATCTTAATGTAAGACACGATTCCCTTCGAAAATAATCAATACGGAATCGCACATGGATGCAACAAAACAAAAAGAAAGGAATTAAAGTAGTTTAGCACTCCAGAGTCATTAGTGACTGTAATTAATATTTTCTACACTAATGAGATTCATAAAATCTGTTGAATCTGCAGTTATCGCTGCTTTCATCTCCGTTAAACATAAAAGCAAACCTGATTTGGCTCTGAAAATTTGGAGAAAAGAAAAAACAAAATCAAAAGCATTTTAATGGTTCTATTTGTGTTAGGAAACGGACTCTGAAACCAACTACTTCTAGTCTATTGTTTTTAACAATATGTTACAATTAACACTACTTCATAAACATTTCGATGGATGAACTCAAAGACCGTAAAATGAAATATAAAATTGTATTGATTTTGATCATGCCCGCTTTAGGCTATCACTAAGAAACAAAGGGGAGATAACAACATCTAAAAACGACTTCATATTTGATTTCAAAAATTAAATGTTAACGCAGTTTTCAAGATATGATTTATCGCTTTAATTCTTCAAAAAGAACTAAAGAATTCCATTATTTCTCATCATTTTCGATGATTGTATTCTGTTTATGGTTCTTTATCGTGGTTATGATCTGCAGTGAGCATACATACACCATGTTACCCACAAAACGAATTACTTAACTTGTACACACCATTTGAATGTTAAATAGGAAAAATATAAGAGGGATTACAACGAAATGTACTTAATGCTGCAGTTATCTTCGCCATCATCATAAACAGCATCGGCACCATCAGCAGCACTGTCGATGTAGTCGTCGTCATCACCATCACGACCTTCATCATCATCATCATCATCATCAACAACACCGTTGATGTTATCAAAGCCATACGAACCATTTCTGTCAATGTTATCATTATTTTCTATATATATAAAACTGTAGTTGTGTGAGTGTCTGTCCCCTTCGATTTAGATTCCTAACTACTCCCACATTTTGCGATGCAGTTTAACCAAATTCGGGTATCTTATAGTCGTGATTCATATCGAGCCCGTCTGAGTATTAGTGCGCGTCTACAATGAGTCTACGATTTTAAAAATAATTTAACATCATTTTTTATTCCATTTTAATGCATAATTTTTCGTGTGTCGATGGCGGCGGAGTTGGCGTCCATGGTCACACCTGCACCTGTTTGCTTCTCCCCTTCTTCCCTCCCTCGTGAAGCTGTGGAGAAGGGAGTGTAAGGAAATCAACGTCGTAAAGCGTTGTCAAGGAGACCAGCGTTCATTTAGAACAACAACTTCGTGGCTTGAAGACATCAAAACAGAAATGGCTAAGAAAGCCCGAATTGGCATCTATAAGGGAAGTAACTCTCTAAAAATGCTTATATAGTTATTTCCCTTACAAACCCGAGCAACGCCGGGCGATACTGCTAGTTATTAATATTATTATTATTATTATCATTATTATTATCATCATCATCATCATCATCGTTGTTATTATTATTATTATTATTATTATTATTATTATTATTAATATTATTATTATTATCATTATTATTATTATTGCTATTGTTATCATCATCATCATCATCATCATCTTAATCATCATAATCATCATAATCATTATCATCATCATAATCATTATCATCATTATTATTATTATTATTATTATTATTATTGTTGTTGTTGTTATTATTATTATTATTATTATTATTATTATTGCCTTTGCACAGCTTCTAACGCTGGAGATGAACTACAGTATCAGCTGCTCACTACCAGTGAACTAAGGTAATACCTATTATTTTTTGAGCACCTTCTGGAGTATTCGAGTGGTTCCAAGCAATGTTGTTTTCTGCAAATGCTCCACCCTTATTGCAGCCCCTATTTATTCCCCTACTTCTACGTTTCCAGTTTTAAATCACTTTTAGTCATTCACAACCATCTTTTTCTCTGTCTGTCTTATGTTCAACATCCCTATGAAATTGACCATGAATTCTTTTCTTTACCCACCTATTTTCAGTTTCATTCGTTTTGAATTTCTTGTATAGAGCTTTATCTTTGCAATCTTTCATCCCACACAAGCCTGACCGTCTTACTTCTAGTAATAGCGGTTCTGTGGCATTTTCACATACCATGCTATGTTGTTTCTCTTCTGCTCTAATGCTGTGTTCGCATCCAATAAGTCCTCTTCCCCCTCTTTTTCTTGGTGCATACAGTCTGTCTGTGTCACTTAGGGGATTGAGTGACCCATATCTAGTTAACAACTTCCTTGTCTTTCTGTCTAAGCTGTTTAGTTCGTCTACTGTCTTTGAGATTACTCCTGCTTCATATCTAAGGAGTGAAACCGTCCAGGTGTTAATAGCTTCTATCTTATTCCGTCCGTTTAATTTCGACTTAAGGATCAGTATCAGTCTGCGTAAGTACTCCATCTTAAATTTTTCTGTCGTTTCTTTCTCCATCAATTTATCCATTTCCAAAATCCCCAAGTACTTATAGCCCGTCCCTTCTATCTGCTTCATAACCTCCCCCGATGGTATCGTTAGCCCGTCCATACATTTGATTTTGCCTCTCTTCAAGACCAATACACCACACTTTCTCAGTCCGAACTCCATTCTGATATCAACACTGAAGGTATACACCGTATCAACGAGGGAAATAACTTGGGCTTCATCTTTACCATAAAGTTTGAGGTCCATCCATGAATAACAAATGGTTGACTTTTGTTGGCGGATTTTGAAACATACTCAGCTTTTGCTTTATTATTATTACTATAATTATTATTATTATTATTATTA
>NC_043005.1:76402028-76417028 GCF_006345805.1 Octopus sinensis | reverse complement strand
AGGAATTGTTTCTGTTTTCAGGTTCCACATTCTAGTTACCTCTATTTCCAGGTCTTTGTATTTTGAGAGTTTCTCCATTTCTTTTAGAGACACGTTGTCATCTGCCGGTATTGATACATCAATTAGAAAGCATTTTTTTTCTTCATGATCTCTGACAACTATATCTGGTCTGTTGGCCTTAATTTCTCTATCTGTGTGTATCGGCATATCCCAGAGTATGGTTGCTTTCTCGTTTTCTGTGACCTTTTCTGGTGTGTGCCTATACCATCTTTTTTCTGTTGTTATTCCATAATGTTGGCATAGCTTCCAATGTATGTAGGTTCCAACTCTGTTATGTCTGTGAATATATTCCTTCTTAGCCAGGACTGGGCAGCTAGAGATAATATGATTTATTGTTTCTTGTCCATCTCCACATATTCTGCAGTTACTTGTAATATTTCTTTTCATTACATGTTTTTGGTAATTTCTGGTGGGGAGGCTTTGGTCTTGTGCTGCAATTAAAAATCCCTCTGTTTCTGCTTTGAGTCCTGAGCTTCTCAACCATTGCTGGGATTTTTCTTTGTCTATTTCTTTTGCGTTTAGTTTAGTGCAGTATTTACCATGAAGGGGTTTTTCTTGCCATCGTTTTATCATGGCTCGTTGCTGTTCTATTTTTAGTTTGGATTTCATTTGTTTTATAGCTTTTGTTGTTTCTTCATCATCTTCTTCTTCTTCTTTGTGTTTATTAGGTGGTATGATTTCTTGTTTGTATTTGTCAGCTTCCTTAAATACTGAGAACAGTTTTTTGTTTTGCTCGTGTTTTGCCGCTATCTGGATCAGTTTTCCTTCCTTCTCAAGTAGATATTTTGCAGTCCTATGGTGGTTATTTTATAGTAGTTTTCCAGCTGTATAAGGCCTCTACCACCTTCTATACGTTGTATATATAATCTTTCTATGTCTGATTTTGGGTGATGCATCCTAGATCCTGTCAGTATTTTTCTTGTTTTCCTATCTATTTTGGACAGTTCATTTCGTGTCCAGTTAAGGATATTGTAGCTGTAACTTATAACTGGGACAGCTAAAGTGTTGATACCTATTATCTTGTTTTTAGCATTGAGCTCTGTTTTTAGTATTGATCTAACTCGTCTATAATATTCTTTTTTATTTTCTCTTTCATTTGTGTGTGTTGTGTCTTATCTAGTTCATGGATTCCTAAGTATTTGTAAGTTTAGCTTTGGTCTAATTCTTTTATTTCATTGGTTTTATCTAGTGTGATGTTGTTACTCTTAACTAGTTTTCCTCTTTTCATGGTTACTTTGGCGCATTTTTCTAGTCCAAATTTCATATCTATTTCTTTGGTAAATCCATGAACTGTCTTTAATAGTGTTTCCAGCTGTTTGTCATTTGCAGCGTATAGTTTTAGGTCATCCATATATAAAAGGTGGCTGATCGTTTTGCCGTAACATTTATATCCGCATCCAGTTCTATTTAGCATATCAGATAGAGGTGACAGTGCCAAGCAGAAAAGGAGTGGAGAGAGCGTGTCTCCCTGGAATATTCCTCTTCTAATGGGGATGTCTTTGGTTTTCATGAGTCCCTCTTTTGTTTAGAGGTGTAGGCCTTTTTGCCATTTATTCATAGAGTGCTCTATGAATTTTATGATTGTTGGTGCTACTTTGTTAATGGCTAGTGTTTCGAGGATCCATGTGTGGGGGATGCTATCAAACGCCTTTTTGTAGTCAATCCAGGCCATACTGAGGCCTTTCTTCTTTCTGTGGCTGTCTTCAGTTATGGCTTTATTAATCATTAGTTGATCTTTACAGACATATGAGCCCTTGCGGCATCCTTTCTGCTCTTCTGGGAACAGTTTGTTTTCGTCCAGGTGCTTGTTCAGCCTTTGTGATATCACTGCAGTAAATGCCTTGAACATAGTAGGGAGGCAGGTTATTGGTCTGTAGTTTTCTGGTTTTTCTGTTTCATTTGATTTGGGAATTAAGATGGTTTTCCCCTTCGTGAGCCATTCAGGCATTGTCTCTGGCTCTGCTAGTATGCTGTTAAAGTTTTCAGCCAGCTTTTTGTGCATTCCTGTTAGATATTTCAACCAGAAGTGGGGATCTTGTCATGCCCAGGTGCCTTCCAGTTGCTTAGTTTTTGCAGTGCCTGGGTGACCTCTTCAGTTGTTATGGGGGTCCAAAGTTGTTCAGATGCCGAGTTTGTTATTTTCATACTCCTTTTTTTTGGCTGTTCGCTCGCCGACCATATTTCTTTCCAGAATTCTTCCAATTCTTCTGCCGTTGGTGCTGCAGTGACTTCTATTTTATTTTTGCCCAGTTCTTGGTAGAATTTTTTGGGGTCGGAGTTGAACTTTTTGTTCTGTTCAAAGAAGCGTTGGCGTTTCTCGTACCGGCGGATCCTTTGAGCTTTGGCAAGGATATCTTGCTTCAGCTTTTCTTTTATCTCCGGCAAATCTTTTTCTGTGATGTTATATTTGCGGAGCATTTTTGTTCTCTTTTTGTTGCTCAGTAGCGTTGCTTGTTTGCTGATTTCATTAAGAATCGACAGGTCTTTTCTAATTTTTTTTATTTATTATTATTATTATTATTATTATTATTATTATTATTATTATTATTATTATTATTATTATTATTATTATTATCATTATTACTATTATTAACATTATTACTATTATTATTATTATTATTATTATTATTATATTATTATTATTATTATCATTGTATATAAAGAAAAACGATTGGAAGCCATTAATATCTTTTATTTTTCTCAAGTGAACGGAAAATCTGAAAATTCAAGGATTTGCTACAGAACAATTGTTAATCAGTAGCTGACTTTCTGTTTCGAAGAAAGAACACCTCCTGTTGTTGGTGTTGCTTTGCAACTGTTGTTGTTGCTGTTGTTGACGTTCTTGTTATTCTTGTTGATACTGCCACTGCACCTGTTGTTGTTGTTGTTGTTGTTGATACTGCTTGCTGCTGTTGCAGATGACGATGACGATGGTGGTGGTGGTGGTGATGGTGATGATGATGATGATGATGATGATGATGATGATGATGATGATGACCACCACCACCACTACGATGGTGACGTCGACGTCAGTGATGATGACATTGAGGATGCTGTTGTTGCTATGTTCTTGTTGCCACTCACAAGGCTTTGATGATGATGATGATGACGACGACAGAGGTAGTGGTGGTAGTGGTGATAACAATAGTGATGATAATGATTATGATAATGATGGTGGTGGTGGTGGTGGTGGTTGTGGTAATTATGGTGATGACAATTTTTGCCCTTTTTCTTTCTAATTTCATTTCCTTGTTTTTTTTTTCAGTTTGCGTTGTGTTTTTCCTAACGAAAATAGTCACCTACAAATATAATTAGATCAAAATAGTTTATTGCTGAAGATGAGACCAACTTGTGCTAATTTAATTCTTTAAATAGGAAATAATGTTCCATGTTTACCTTTGGTCTCACCATTAAGTTTTATACTTAATACCTATATTCTGTTATGATAAGCCATTAACGTATAATGGAACGAAAACAGGAGAAAAGAAAAATATGATTCTTGGTTTTTTGTTGGGATTTTTTTATCCCCCTGGCAGTGACTGACAAAAAAAGATATCGTTTTAATGCACTGAAAGAATTGTTTTGAACAACCACACTCACTCATTCACGCAAGTACACTTGCTCTTACGCACGCACCTACACACACACCTACACTCACGCCCTCATGTATACACACGTATAGAAACATATAACGCATGTAGTCATATATGTATGTATATATATATATATATATATATATATATATATATATATATATACATATTCATATGAATGCATATACTTATATATATATATATAGAGAGAGAGAGAGAGAAAGAGAGAAAGAGAGACAGACAGACAGACAGAGAGACAAACAGAGACAGAGACAGGGAGAGAGACACACACACATTTATATAAATATATATACATATCTATATATATATATATATATACACACGCATTCATGCACACATTGCCATACACACACTCGTATTCATATATACATATATATGTATATATTCATATGCATATACATGTGTGTGTATGTATGTTTCTATGTATAAACATATAAACATAGTGTACATATATAAATATATATATATATACACACACGTGACTCACATACGCTGACACACGTACACACACACACATACACACAACCACACACAAAACCAGTAGTTGTTTGGTTTCAAATCAATTAGAGCCAGTTATTATCAACAGGTGGGAGATTGATTCGTGAATAAATATCTCTCGAAGGGACAATGTTGAATATTCAATTTGCAACTCCTGAGTTCTGGACTTGGCTCACGGTTGTAAGGTCGCGAGTTCGATTCGCCGTGGCGGCTCGTTGGGTCCTTGATGAAACCCTTTATTTCACGGTGCTCCACTCGACTCAGCTGACGAAAATGAGTTGTACCTGTACTTAAAAGAGCTAGTCATGTCACACTCTGTGTCTAGCTGGATCACACTGAAAACTACATAAATGGTATGCATGTTTCTGGTGTACTCAGCCACTTGTACTTTAATTTCACGAGCAGGCTTCGTTGATCAGATCAACTGGGGGCCTACGTTGTCGTAACCAATGGCATGCCAGTTATTACCAAGCAAATACAAAATTTCATTACTTTCAATTTCATCAATGAGTATATATATATATATATATATATATATATATATATGCGTGTGTGTTGTGTGTGTGTGTGTGTGTGTGTGTGTGTGCGTGCGTGTGTGTGTATGTATATATATATATATAATATATATATATATATATATAAATATATATATATATTTATTTATATGTATATCGATATAAATCCTTAAATCCTTAAAAATGTTTCAGCCCGAAAGCTGCGGCCATGCTGGGGCACCACCGTTGAATGAGCTACACTAGTATGTGAAACAACCTCTGATGTGTGGTACTTGGTCAACAAGGGAGTTCGACGCCGCTGCCCGCATCTGTGTTTCCTGCCGAGAGGTAGGTTCATCTGGAACCCCTGACAAGAAGAGATCCAGTTTAGTTTTAAAGAAACTCACATCCACACCAAGCATTTAGGGAGGATATTGAAGAGCTGAAACCCAAGCTGTTGCAGTATCTGGTTCTGTATTTTCATGGTGATGTTGGGATGCAGTGGCGCCCCGTTCCGCTATTGGAGTAACTTTCAATGCCAAAATTCAGAACAAGACCCTCCAGGATTTTCTTGAAGTATATCACTGCATATCTCTCCCGCCTTCACTCCAGGGAGAAGAGGTTTAATACTTTCAGTCTTTCCCAGTAGCTGATATGTTGCATTAAGACGATCTTCTTAGTGTAGCTTCGTTGGATTGCTTCGATTTCTGCTGTTAACTTTATATTGTGTGGTGACCATATTTGGGAGCAATAGTCCAAGCGGCTCAGGCCGAATGTCTTCCAAAGGACCATCAGTGTCTCCTTCTCTCGTGTTGTGAAAATTTGGAGGATCCATCCAGCTACCCGTCTGCATTTTATTACCAAATTGGCAATATGCACTTGGAAAGATACATCGTTGCTCATGTCTGAAAGGGCCACTATGAACAGCAGTGGCCCCAAGACAGTGCCCTGTGGAACACCACTTGTTATTTGCGTTTCCTTGGAGGTGGCAGCATTGGCCTCCACTGCCTGCCTTCTATCTTTTAGGAAGTTGTGCAGCCACTCACCAAGTTTTCTGCCTATATATATATAAAACTATAAATTAGGGTATCTGAGAGATACCACCATGCTGAAATAGCAGTCAAAACCCTGACCCTAAAACCACCTTAAATGTCCATATCACGCCAGGAGAGAAGACAGAGAGACAAAATAAACTAGCAAAAAGAGATTTTACTGGATAATTCAAGATCCTGGATTTTTGGCTTTGCTTCAGAGAAGTTCTGCCTTCTTCAGTTGAATATACCAGATAGGCACATAAATACAGATATATATATATACAGAACATACGTTATACTTACATATTCGAACGCTCATACATATATATATGCACGTATGTGCAAGACCAGGTTAAATTGCCCGCCAAACATCTCAAAGCGTGATATGGTCAAAATAAACACCGCAGTGAATACAAATTAGATATCGATATTATCCATATTTATAAATTTATATAATTCGTCATTATTCAAAGATATACACAAGTAACTCAACTTATCCTTTTTCTTCTCTAGGCTCTTCTATTTTTTTTAGTTATCCTTCACTTTGATGAAGCTCCATATTTCAGATCGATTTTATAACCAAATATGATAAATATTTTTAGCATATCAATGGCAATACCATACAATATTGGAGGCAGAAACAGCTGTTAGATGGGGTGCAGTCTATTTGTATTGAATTGATAAATAGTAATTGACGTAAGTCAAACGTTGTCCAATATTTCTCCATTTTTTCTTTATATATATGTGTATATATATATATATATATGTGTGTGTGTGTGTGTGTGTGTGTGAGTGTGTGTGTGTGTGTGTGTGTGTGTGTGTGTGTGTGTGTGTGTGTGTGTGTGTGTGGTGTGTGTGTGTGTGTGTGTGTACCAGGGGCATATATTCTGCAGGATATTTTCCTTCCTGAAATCAAAAGAATTTCGCAGTTCAATGCAATGTCTGTACGACTTGAAAATTTTATCTCTTGCATTATTTGCGTTTCACATTTTGACAAAAGTAAACATATCGATTATAGACAGCGATATCACATAATTAGAAAACTTTCAATTCAGAATTTTCTTACCAAAATTTGAACAAATAAGATGATATTGCAAATAATAGAGAAGGCGATAATCAATTTAATATGTTTATCAAATTCGATTATTATTTGCCTCTAGTTAATCAACTTCAATTTGAAGCTAAAAGTCAGGAAATATTCTTTTTAATCATTCATTATATAAATTTCTAATTCTAACATGAGACCAGAAGTTTATTGGGAGAAATATACTTAATTGAATCAAACGTAGCACATTGCTGATACTTTTTTAACTTGATATTGGAGGAACGAAAGGCAAATTGAATCGTGGAAGGTGTGAAACTTCGTTGCAAGCGTTTCTGTCATTCCTTGAAATATACAACAGCAGCAGCAGCAGTAGCATCGACAACAACAACAGCTACAGTGGAGGCGCAATGGCCCAGTGATTAGGGCAGTGGACTCGCGGTCGTAAGAACGCGGTTTCGATTCCCAGACCGGGCAATGTGAGTGTTTATTGAGCAAAAACACCTCATCTCCACGTGGCCCCGGCGGTGGAGGGATGAACCCCGCTGTACTCTTTCACCACAACTTTCTCTCACTCTTTCTTCCTACTTCTACCACAACGCAGAAAAACCACGATGTAACCCACTATAGGGTGGTAAACTTTCAGACCCTAGTCTAGATTGTTTATCCTCTGTACCACAGGATGGTTCACCTCTCCACCCGTTAAAAGCCACCGTTTACGGAATGAGAATAACAACGTAGCTTTCACGCCCGTCAACCACCCGTCTATCGCATATGGTGGGTGGATCTTCACGTTTCCACACGCATTCTTAATAGATTAGAGTAGGCTCGAATTAGAGATTATTCTTTGTGGCTAATGGTGTGGGTCCTGATTGGAAGAAGAAGAAGAAGAAGAAGAAGAAGAAGAAGAAGAGAAGAAGAAGAAGAAGAAGCTACAATGCTCATGCTACTACGAATAATCGTTTCAAATTTTAGCACAAGGCCAGCAATTCTTGAGGGAAGCAGTCCAGTCGCTTACATCGACCCCAGTGATCAAATAGCATTTATTTTATCGATTCCGAGAGGACAAAAGGAAAGTTGATCTCGCCGGAATTTAAACTCAGAACGTAAAAAACGGACGAAATGGCACTACGCATTTTGTCCGGCATGCTAATGGTCCTGCCAGCAGCCCGCCTTCTCTACTACGACTACTACAACTACCACCACCACCACTACTACAATGACTACTACTACTACTACTACCACCACCACCACTACTACTATGACTACTACTACCACCACTACTACTGCTATGACTACTACTACTACTACTACTACTGTTGTTGTTGCTGCTGCTACTAGACTTCAACTGCTACAACTAATAATAATTATAATTCTTTCTACTATAGGCACAAGGCCTGAAATTTGATGGGAGGAGGCCAGTCGATTAGATCTACCCCAGAACGCAACTGGTATTTAATTTATCAACCCCGAAAGAATGAAAGGCAAAGTCGACCTCAGTGGTATTTGAACCTCAGTGGTATTTGAGACCGTAGTGACAGACGAGATATCTGGGTGCTAACGATTCTACCAGCTCATCGCCTTCCTGTAATGATGAGGATAATAATAATAATAATAATAATAATAATAATAATAATAATAATATAATATAATAACCCTTTCTACTAAAGGCACAAGGCCTAAAATTTGTGTAGGGGAACTGGTACTTAATTTATCGACACCAAAAGGACTAAAGTCATAGTCGTTCTCAGCGTAATTTGAACTCAGAACGTGAGACAGACGAAATACCGCTAAGCATTTCGCCCAGCTTGCTAACAATTCTGCCAGCTCGCCGCCTTAATGACAATAATTCTTCTTATTGTTGTTGGTGTTATTATAAAGAGAGGAATATACATTATAAGTGGAAAACTGATGGAAAGAGTGATGACAAATGCAGCCAAAATATAACAACGAGGGAATATATATTGATCAGTTTCTTCTGCAAGTCATTTCAGCATTCGGTGCTATGTTCTTTTCTTTTCTCTTTCCATCTTATTACTCTCCTTGACTATTCTTTCTGTAGATGAGCGTATGCTCGAAACATTAAAAACTTATATACATATATTACATACACACATACATACATATACATATATATATATATATATATTATATATATATATATATATAATATATATATATATATATATATATATATATATATATATATGCGCAAGAGTGGCTGTGTGGTAAGTAGCTTGCTTACGAACCATATGCCTCTGGATTCAGTCCCACTGCGTGACACCTTCAGCAAGTGTCTTCTACTATAGCCTCGGCCCGACCAAAGCCGTGTGAGTAGATTTGGTAAATGGAAACTGAAAAAAGCCCGTCGTATATATATATATATATATTTGCTTGTGTGTCTATGTTTGTCCCCCCAACATCGCTTGACAACCGATGCTGGTATGTACGTCCCGTCACTTAGCGGTTCGGCAAGAGAGACCGATAGAATAATGCTTACAAAGAATTAGCGATTTGGGGTTAATTTGGGGGCGATTTGCTCCACTAAAGGCGGTGCTCCAGCATGTACACAGTCAAATGACTGAAACAAGTAAAAGAGTAAAAGAGTAAAAGATTGATCAAAAATCATTTATCTTTAGTTCACAAAACATAAAAGGATATGGAATGAAACTGCAGGAAAAAACATTTTTTCCTACCGTACAATTTCGTTCTATATTCATTACTTTACCCTATCGCTATCCATCCCTGCTGAAATTATATCAAACAAAATGTACGTCATATTTTATTTTTATTTATTTATTTCTTCATTTATTTATTGCCTTTGCTGTGGTATTATATAACTTAAAAATCTATACGGACCGTTCAATATTTTAAAATACACCATCTCATTTGAAAGTGTTTTTACTTCAGTTTTGTTTCAACTGCCAGGGGGATGTTATATTTTTAACACGTCCGTATTTAAACCATATTTCATGTTCACACAACTTCACGAATCTGCTCGTTATCGTAAAAATAAAAGAGCAGCTAACTTGAGGGTTGAATTTTTTGAATTATTCCTGTGAATCGATACCTTATTCAAGTTCAGAGTGAAAGAATATTCTTGATATTTTGACCCTCTTTGTTTTCTAAAGAGGATATTGCTACATCGTCTTTTGACGTGAGTTATTAATGCAAGAATAAAATCGTTTGTGATACTGACATTGAACATAATGAATTTCGGATGTATTTTATTATAATGTATTAACTTTATATTGAGCTATCAGATTTTTCCATACAATAGTGTCTTACCATTGTTTTTTACTTGTTTCTGTGTTTGTTTTTTCGTATTTTAAATACAATATGAGCTTACATCGATTAGAATAATCGATAAACAACACAGTAACACCAACAGTTCATACATCTAACATTCTTCACTATTACCATCCGTTGATAGAACACAACTCTGCACAGTACGTAATACATCTGATGAAGAAAAGAAAAGAAAAATACGTAACTCTAAGCACACAACATATACATAAGAAAATAAACTGAATCTTTCTTTTTTCGAAGCGCTACTGATTCTGAGAACTTCTGCCCTACATCACCCACCCCCGATGTGTGTGTGTGTTTATATATATATATATATATATATATATATGTGTGTGTGTGTGTGTGTGTGTGTGTGTGTGTGTGTGTGTGTGTGTGTGTGTGTGTGTGTGTGTGTGATTTTATATATATATATGCTTTTATTCTTTTAATCCTGAAGCACAGCCATGAAAGGTCTTTAGTCGAACAAGTCGACCCAAGGACTTATGTTTTAGGCCTAGTACTTATTCTATCGGTCTGCTTTACTGAACTGCGAAGTTACGGGGGACTTAAATACAACATCGGTTGTCAAGCGGTGATGGAGAGACAAACGCAGACACAAAAACAAACAAACACGCACACACAAACACACATACATATATATATATATATATATAAGTGAGTGGAAAAATTTATTGGGATTTACATTTGTGGGTCAAAATAATTCAAATTCGTTGATACACTTGAGGTTCAAGTGTGATGCTGACGACTAGCATCACGCTTCAAACTCAAGATCACCAACGAATTTGAATCAAACTATTTTGATCCATATATATATATATACAGAGAGAGAGAGAGAGAGAGAGAGAGAGAGAGAGAGAGAGAGAGGGAGAGAGGGAAAGAGAGAGAGCAAAGTGTACGTACGCCGCTACATATATATATATAATACAAATGGAACGAGAACGCAAAACATCCGGAAAGCTAGGTAATACAAAAAGAGACAACAAAACATCCAGATAGACGATACAAGAAAACAAGAACGAAGTTTTCTTTCCTTAGTCAAGCACCAGATTATCCTCGCAATTTCGGCTGATTATTCTTGAGATTACTCCAATCTGGCTAGCTCCAAGGAAAAAACTATGCTAAGAGCATTAGATTCCTTGGAAGAAAGCAGGGAATGTATACAAAAACAAAGACAGAAAACACAGACTAAGTTACACATATATAAATACGATAATAATACAATAAAAATAACAGGACATAACAACGTGTTTCTTTCTATTAAGGACGAATTGAATTAAGCTGGCGCGCGTGGCAATGAAGCCTTGCGGCAGAGACACAAGAATTATATATAAATATGACGGGCTTCTTTCAGTTTCCGTCAACCAAATTCACTCACAAGGCTTTGATTGGCAAGAGGCTATAGTAGAAGATACCTGCCCAAGGTGCCACGCAAGGAAACTGAACCCAGAACCATGTGCTTGGGAAGCAATCTTATCAAAACAGCCGCACTTATTCCTAGACAGATAGATAGATAGATAGATAGATAGATAGATAAATAGATAGATAGATAGATAGATAGATAGATAGATAGATAGATAGATAGATAGATAGATAGATAGATAGATATGTGTAGGGGGCAAGGCTTCAACAAGTAGAGTAGCTCTCCATCAGTTAAAAGAGTAAAGATATGAATGAAAACCATAGGCCTTGTGAAATATAGCTACCACGACTTGAGGTTTTCATTATGATGGACTCTCCCGTCGAAGGTGACATAGGAGTGTTCAGATTTTGTCGAATGTTTTGTTTATAGTGATAAAATATATGTATTGTACATTAGCTCACACTTTCCATCAAATAGACGTTACCTGCTGCTGCTAAAACTACTCCCACTACTACTGTTCTGTTCTCTGATAATAGTCATTACCAACCCAACGATACAAGATAACATGGGTGTGATTTCAAAAAGTATCCTCAAGAAATTCCCCAGAGGATTCTTGCGGATGCTTTATTGTCATTTTTTTGTATTTATTTTGTTTTGTTTATATATACTGAGCTATTTAACCATTTATTTATACATATATTAATTTAATTTATTTATGTGTTTCTTTGATTGATTATTAATTTCTTTAGCCATTTTTTTTAATGTCGAAATATTGTTGCTTTAACAAGAAATATGATTCGTTTAAAGAAAAACACACACAAGAAAAAAATGAAGAATTAGTAGAAGCAATCTGAAACAGAATTCATTTTATTTTATTATCAGTTTCTATATGAATCGCTCCGAATTCAAGAGTGCATCCGACCTAGATATATATATTTGTTCGCCATATCATACCTCCTCCTGCTCTTCCTCCCAAAGACTCCGCTTTTCGCTTCCTCCTCCTCCTTTCCCCCTCTCTCTCTCCTTACTCCTCATATCGTTCACTTTCTATCGGGAAATAAATTGGCAACAAAATGACAATATTAATAAACAAACCATTCTCCGAAAGCTCCCATTCAGCATCACACCGCTATACACCATGTTTATACTACATACTATAAACATCTACAACGTTCTAAAGAGGAAACCTTTAACGTTGTCGTTCGACTTTCAAGACATAGCTGTTAAATCTCTCTCAAATCACATACTATCGTCTCGAATAATGAATGAGAATTCTGAGTAAAGCTGTCCTAAATAGATACGTAATTAGAGAGAGTTGAGATGGTAGCGGCTGCAGCTTGTTTTTGATGATAGATCTCTCTTCTTTCCCGTTAGATCAAGGGTTATACAAATGCAAATACAACATATATTTATACAACAAAAGATGCACACAAACATACACACACACACACACACACAAACTCACACACACACACACACACACACACACACACACAACACACACACACACCACACACACACACACACACACACACACACACACACACACACACACACACACACATGGTGGTATAATACGGGACTTATCAAAGCCTGATAAGTAGTTTTGAAAGAATCTGGTATGTATATACTTACTTGTATGCGTGGTATGATATTTTACAAGTAATATAGTATTCAGTCAGTTAAGAGAACAAAGATGTTAAAATACAAACCACAGAAGAAAAAAAATCCCTTCTGAAATACAGCTACAATATAATAAAATGCGTACATATATGTAAATATACATGTATGTATATGTATGTATGTATGTATGTATGTATGTATGTATGTATGTATGTATGTATGTATGTATGTATATATATATATATATATAGAGAGAGAGAGAGAGAGAGAGACAGACAGACAGACAGACAGACAGACAGACAGACAGACAGACAGACAGAGACAGAGAGAGACAGAGATATTAAACCCTCGTGAAGGCGCATGGCTCAGTGGTTAAAACGTCGAGCTTACGATCGTGAGGGTGTGAGTTCGAATCCCGGACCGGGCTGCGTGTTGTGTTCTTGAACAAGAAACTTTGTTTCACGTTGCTCCAGTTCACTCAGCTGTAGAAATGAGTTGCGACGTCACCGGTGCCAAGCTGTACCGGCCTTTGCCTTTCCATTGGATAACACTTGTGGCGTGGAAAGGGGAGGCTAGTATGCATGGGCAACTGCTGGTCTTCCATAAACAACCTTGCCCGGACTTGTCCCTGGGAGGGTGACTTCCTAGATGCAATCCCTTGGTCAGTCATGATTGATGGGGGGCGCCGCAAAAACCCTCGCCATATCACGGTTCACCTATCGCGGTTTATTATTTAAGCTTACGTCGATTCCTCTGTGATGTTGTCATGCATATCTACAAATTATGAAAATGATAAAAAAAAAATACAGTAAATTACTGTTTCTACTTGGCATATTTTCACCTATCGCGTGGGTTTTGGAACGTAACACCCGTGATAATCGAGATATCGCTGTATTTATATATATATATATATATATTGAAATATGCGTGTGAGTGTGGGTGTGTATGTGTGTGTGTGCACTACGTACATCCATATATGCATACATACGTACATACGTATGTATACATATATAAATGCACACATACACACAGACTCGCACATACACACACACACACATGCGTACATATTTACAATTGTCTCGAAATTGTATCCTTAGTGATGACAGTAAACATCACATTTCAAAAGCTTCATTTTCTGTGTATGAAATTCCAGATTTCAAGGAGCATATTTCCAAGAGTATGATAAGATAGGGATATTTTTTTTTGTTTTATTAATCTTGCACAGTCACTAACCTGTCATTTCACATTTTGTGATCCATTCAATATATTATAATACCGGAAAATAGAAATTCTGTTGCGTGTTTTTACTTCAGAATCTCCCAGCGTTATAATTTCTTTGTCAGATTCATTGATCACCTTCTGATATTTCTCTCCATATATTTTATATCCTATTTTTCTTTATTTATTTATTTCTCACTTCGTATAAATGTATGGTGGATAATTTCAGATTGTCAAAGATCATGGGTATTAAAGTTGTATCTTGTTTCTTTTTAATATTTCTTTTTTCTTAAGCCCTATGACTTATTAGGTCTAACACCTGGTTTCCATACCCTAATAAGTGACCGGGACGCAACAATCACCTGAACGGGACGCCAGTCTGCTTCATGGTTCAAAACCACCTATTTTTGTGGGATGGAGACAAGTCGATAACCTCCACCCCGATGTTTGACTCCTACTGAGGATAAAAGCAAAGTTGACCTCGGTGGAATTTGAACTCAGGACATAAAGAGCCAGAAGAAATTCCGGTAAGCATTTTGTCCAACAGGCACACGTTTCTTCTAGCTCATCAGCTTATCTAATATCTACGGAAAGTGTATCAATGTTTACTATACTTTTATCCGCGTCTTTCATTTTTAACGTAATAAATTCCAGGCATAAGGCGGCGAGCTGGCAGAGACATTAGCACGCCATTCATCCTTTTCGGGGTTGATGAATTAAGTACCAGTTGCGTACTGGCGTCAATCTA
>NC_043005.1:76387028-76397028 GCF_006345805.1 Octopus sinensis | reverse complement strand
ATAATGGTTGATTAATTAGACTTTCCCTTCCTACCTTCATCATAAAATATGTAAAATTGTGCCTATGCTAGAAATTATGAGGGGCGAGGAAAGTCAATACCATCGATCCCGGTTCTTGACTGGTACTTAATTTTATCTACCCAGTGGATTAAACGTTGAAGCTGACTTCGGCAGGATTTGAACTCAAAGCGTAAACAGTCGCAATAAATGTCGCCAAGCATTTTTTCAAGGTTCTCAAGATTTGCCATTTCGCTGCCTTAAAAATCCTAATTGATATGATTTCTACCATTGGAACAAGGTCTGAAAATTTGGGTGAAGGGGCTAGACAATTATAACATGTCCAGTACTCAAATGGTACTTATTTCATTCACCCCACCCCTAATAGGAAAAAGTCAACGCCGGGAGAGTTCAAACTCAGAAGGTAAGGACGGAAGAAATGCCGCTAACGATTCTCCAAGCTAGCCACATTAAAGAAGTCGTAATTAATATGAGCCAACGAGGGTGTCTCTATACAGTCACATTATTTTCTAGAAATAGTAGCAAAATGACCCATAAACTCGGTCAGCTGTCTTGAAAAAAGAACAAGAAATTGCAGATAGTTTTAAATAAGCTACATTTGAGAAGATAGAAAAGTCACGGTTAGAGATCACCTTTTATTACATGACTATAAAAATTGTGATTAATATAGCAGTAGGTAATAAAGCAGCGATCTGGCAGAATTATTAGCACGCCGGACAAAATGCTTAGCGATATTTCCTCCGCCTTTGTACGTTCTAAGGTCTACTTTGCTTTCAGTCTTTCGGAGTCGATAAAATAAGTACTAGTTGAATACTGAATCAATGTTACCGACATATCCCCTCCCCACCCCCACACCCCAAAAATTGCTGTCCTTGTACCAAAATTTGAAGCCAGTATAAAAGAAAGTAATGCGTTTCAGAAAAACAAAGCAGAACGATGAATGAAAGACACTTTTGCCGACTTTCCAGAGGCTTAGTTCCGTGGTTTAAAGTTTTGCCTCGCAACTACAGGATTTCGGATTCAATCTTATTGCATACCAACTAAGTGAGATAGCATCCGTAAATGTATTTCAACATTTCTGCAGATGGACAAAAACCCTACATTGAAATTTTGCAAACAGAAAATATGTGGGAAACCACCAATAGAGTACATCTTGTGGCTGTTTGATGTAATCCATAGCCTAGTTTAAAATAATATGATTCGGAGTCCTTGATCGTTTTCATAAAATACGAGCGAGTGCTGAAAAGTTCCTGGCTTTAGGTAAATGGAAATGCAGGAGGATCAGTTATGATTTGATCCAACATATTACCTTCAGATTACTTATATTTGATTTAACATATTACACATATTGCAGTGATCCTTCAGTTTTTTCTAAATCCTGTAAAAGAACTCAGAAGCTTGGACCTCCAACAATGTGTTTCGCGACTCCTTTAAAGCTAGGAAATTTTCAGCACCTCCTCGTACACTGTCTTGCAGAGCATTCGGTTTAGGGTATCTGGCTTGAGAAGTACTTCCTTTTTTCCCACTATTTTAAGAGGCCCCGAATCGGGTTTTCGACGCTGCCTTTGCTCATATTTTGAAGTCATGAAATAAATTCGAAAAAACTACGTTCTACTGAAGAGAAGGGTCAGCTAAGTTAACTGTACTTTGTTCACAGTTGTGTGGCTTCCTACCAAATTTAGAAATGAATGTGATTTATGAGAGCAAACATTTATTGTGATTTATAACATAATTCCTATAATAAAAACTTAACTATACAATAATAAATAAGTACATATATATATATATATATCTATCAACATATATATATATATATATATATATATATATTATATATATATACATATATATATATATATATGTATATATATACATATATATATATATATATTATATATATATATATATATATATATATATATGTATATATATACATATATATATATATATGTATATATATACATATATATATATATATATATATATATATATATATATATATATACACTGCGTCATAATATACAAAATTGCGTTGCTTGACATTAAACAACAAAGTGATTGAATAGCTAAAGCTAGTAAATAAAATAATGCTTGCACTAGAATTTTGCCGGGGTTACATTTAATGTTTATCGGTACAAGATCGCTAAATAGGTCCCAATCACTCATTAGGTTTGACTAAGTTAACTATGCATGTATGTATTCTAAAATTTATTGCTCTATGATAATGTTAGAAAGGAAATTAGATATGAATATAATAAGAGCAATAGATGGCAAAATGTTCTGAGTATGGGACAATGCCTTTCAGTTTCTACTTTTAACTTTTTTACTTCTGATTTCAAATTCTACCAAATTCTGCTTTGCTTTTCATCTTTCTTAGATCGATGAAAAAATATCAATGAATTACTGATCGAATATACCTTCCGTCAAAACTTGGTGTCTTGTGCCTACGTTCAAAATTCTGTGTGTGTATGTGTATGTGTATGTGCATGTGTGTGTATGTGTGTGTAATCAAATTTAGATGGTCATGCTTAATTATTCATCCATCGTTCCGTCTCCTTGGTCCACGATTCCTGAGATGGTCTTTAGAAAGAGTCTTCATAGGGTTCTCACAGGGCCTTCTCAGTGTCCTCCATAGGGTCCTCTCAGAGGAAACCGTCATTAGACTTTTCGGCTAGATTCCTAAGTATGACCAACTGAAATTATGGATATTATTCGACTACATTGTTCTTGGTCTCTCCTTAGGTCTCCTCCCGGTTGGCTCGGCTTGAAGAACACACCTTTCTATTCTTTCTGTGATATTCCAATCACATGTCCATAATACCGGAGTTGTGAACTGACAATGCGGAGAGACGGCACAACCAAGAGAAACTCGCTGATCTCCGAGCTAAGACAAATGGTGGCCCATTGATTATGATACACATGCGATGAATTGAGATTTCCGAATCTGCAACCCCACTCCAATATTCAACGAAATTTCTGTAACATGCATTCAGGTGATTACAAATCTTGTTTCATAAAAAGATGAATATTTTTGTTAGTGTTCACTGGTAATATAATATTTCACATCAGAATGGTAGAGTGGTTTAATGGTTAGAACGATTCCTACATTCTGACTTCAGATATCCATAAAGGTAACTTAAAATGTTATTCTTCCAGGACTCTTTTACTCTATTACTTGTTTCGGTCATTTGATTGTGGCCATGCTGGAGCACCGCCTTTAGTCGAGCAAATCGACCCCAGGACTTGTTCATTTTAAGCGTAGTACTTATTCTATCGGTCTCTTTTGCCGAACCGCTAAGTTACAGGGACGTAAACACACAAGCATTGGTTGTCAAGCGATGTGGGGGGGGAGGACAAACACAGACACACAAACATATACACACACACACACACACACACACACACACATATATATATATATATATATATATATATATATATATATATGGCGGGCTTCTTTCAGTTTCCGTCTACCAAATCCACTCACAAGGCTTGGTTGGCCCGAGGCTATAGTAGAAGACATTTGCCCAAGGTGTCACGCAGTGGGACTGAACCCGGAACCATGTGGTTCGTAAGCAAGCTACTTACCACACAGCCACTCCTACGCCTATAAAAATGTGTGACGCTTACAGCACCTAGGTTTCCCAAACGGTCACCCATCTAAGTAGTAACTAGGTTCGACGTTGCTTAACTTCGGTCATCGGACGAGAACCAGTGCTTTCGACGTGATATGGCCGTGATATGGACTGATGAAATAAAATAAAATTGCAGTTAAGTACGTATTGATTAAAGCACTAGGTTTCATAAGGCCGATTTCCCGGATTTTGTGACGTATAAGTGGCTGAGATCGCAATATACCCACTGAACAGGAAGCCAATTTTTCACAGCATTACTGATCTGCAGCTGTGAACTTGAAAAGTGTTTCGCTCCAGAACACATTGCCGGGCCGAGAATCGAAACCGCTATCGTAGGATCGTCTGTACAGCAATCTTAACCACAAGGCCGCGTGCCTTCATAGATAAGCACGAAGGTCGATATAATCGACTGCGTTTCTCTCTCCAAATCTGAGACGTTGTGCCTATGTTAGGATTCAATAGAATTGCTCGTATTAATATAAACCAATTAAAACTCACTCTATGTTCTGGCATTGTGTCTTTAAAGTACAACACTTCACTTTGGATTGAATATTTAACAAGCAGCAGCATATCCTTGAGGACAGAAAAGAAGATTCTATACGTTCTATTTGTTAATTTGATCAAATTAGACGTCCTGTGGAGAATACTTTCTTAGCTATTCAATTCAGGAAGACACGGTAACTAATTCATTCTGAAGACGAGCTGCTTAAATTGACTGAGATAAAAGCGTGTACATACACCTGTTTAACTAAACCCTCTTAGCAATAGCTAAATGAGTACACAGTACCAATAATTCTGTTGATGGATATTCAATTCGGCTTTATCTACTGCGCAGGCACAGTAGGTTATTTCAAAAAACAAAAGGAATTAGATATCTGATTTGCTCTGATTGAGAAAATATGAGATCAAAGGCGTTCCGGATATGACCACCCTTTAATTTTTAATCGTATTATGTAGCTAAGACCTCCTTGGACATAACTATCCCTTAATTTTTAATTGTATAATGTAGCCGAGACTTCCTTATCCAATGTGCCCTGTTTTTAAAACAGCAGGTTATGAATTAATGGGGATTTAACTGCTATTTCTAACATGTTGAAAAATATTAAAGAGTTTGTTACGTTGGCTGGATGAACAAAAATAGTGCTGTTGTTGTTGTTGCTGCTGTTGTTGTCACCGTCGTAGGGCTATGAGCAGAGGTCTTCCAGCGATAGTCTTCCCAACTTTTTGCATCCATTCAGTTCTCCAAGATGGTAAGATGTGATTTTAAAAGATTTTGCTCCAAATTTTAGTAGATCGAACAGGCCACGTAAATTCTCCTACATTGGCTCCAAAGAGTGGGCACCCGTTATAGATCACGCTGATATTCGTGAAGAGTTTCCAAAAAAGCTGAAATAACAATAATTTTTCTGAAAGCAGACTCTACCAATATTCCGCAAAGGTATACATACGCAGTGGTATAATGTGTATGTGCACGGTATGTGTGTGTATGTATTTTTATATATATATATATATATATATATATATATATATATATATATACGCAGAGGTATTGTATATACATATCTGTATGTTATAGTATTCGATCTAATATTGCTTCCAGTTGAAGACTTCGCTGACTATTATCGATATTGTGGAAGTGATTGAATCAATAAAAGTAGAAAAATGGCTCCAATTGAATTCATTTGGAATTTGACAATTTTGAAAATTCCAGTACGAACTTAACTAGAAAGATTATACTTGGTGCAAATTTGATAGAGTAATTGGTATTCCATTCGGAATATGGTCCTTCGTTACAGCATGGTGGCTGCAGATTCTTATTGAAATATTTTGCTATGGAATCGGTGTGATTTAATTGCAGAGAAAGACAGTGAGCTAGCAGATTCCTTAGCATTTCAGACTAAAGACATTTCTTCTGGCTCTTTGCATTCTGAGTTCAAATCTCACCGAACTAGAATTTGTTTCTCATTTTGTTGGGGACCGATAAAATAAAGTATGAGTCAAGTACTGGGATCGTTGTAATCGGCTTGCCCCTCCCCCCCCCCCAAAAAAAATTACTGCTCTTGAACCCTGCAACACATCGTCGTCCCTTTCGGAGTTGGGGGCTATACTATGCTCTCAGTCATTGACGAGGGGGTGCTTTAAGAGTGTTGCGAAAAGCCTAGTTGGAGGCTCAAACTTCCGAGTTCTTTTACAGGGCTTAGAAAAACTGAAGGGCCGCTGCAATAAGTGTGTGAATCTGAAAGGGGAATATGTTAAATAAAATTGTAATTAACTTATCGTCCTCTATTTTCTTTGACCCAAGGCCAGGAACTTTTCAGCACCCCTTGGTGTACATAATGGAAAATGGGTAACCAGGCTTATGAGTCACAATTGCAGAAATAGTAACATAGTATGTCTGCAAATTTGCTTTCTGCAATTTTGATTCTCTCAGTGGATTTATTGTTTTTCTTTTCCACTTTCATATTCTTTCGTTAGATCGAGTACGGGACGTCAAGCGAGTCCAGGTAAAAAAAAAGTCACAGGAACAAAAGTCACCTAGAAGGTTTTGTCCGGATCCCATAAATTAATTGTGACTTTTTTCATGTGATGTTATAACCGGGCACCCGTCTAGTAGCCTTCTAAAGCTCTTGTGCTAAAATACCTGGATTTTTCGTTCCATAGCATATGCAAGAGTCCAGTTTTCATACCCATACAGAAGGATCGAAGTCACTAGGGTTTTACACACTCTGAATCTTGTTGGAAAACTAATGAAATTGTTTTTCCATACGCTGTTAATATTATCTCAACCCTAATGTGTTTCTTCGAGGAGGCGCGTGGCTTAGTGGTCAGGGTGTTGAACTCATGATCGTAACGTTGTGGTTTTGATTCCTGGACCGGGCGATGCGTTGTGTTCTTGAGCAAAACACTTCATTTTCACGTTGCTCCAGTCCACTCATCTGGCAAAAATGAGTAATCCTGCGACGGACTGACGTCCCGTCCAGGTGGGGAATTTCTACGCCACTGAAACCGGGAAACCGGCCCTTATGAGCCTGGCATGGCTCGAGAAGGAACATTTATCTTTTTTAATGTATTTCTTCACTGCTACACTTAACTCTACTGTCGGGCTTTCTGATACTAAAGGCCTTTGAAGTAATCAAAAGCATTTTTTATTTGTTTTATATTAACCGTGTGGGAGTCGATATTGTTGAGTCAGCGTATACTTTGCGTAATATTTTTTATCGAATCTACAGGAAAGTAAATAATGTCAACGTATAGCAATACTTGAACTCAGAACATCAGGGTATCTAATTAGATATTGGAAAGTAGCCACCTTTGAAGCATCAGTGCCAAAAATACAGTATTGTAACAAACGAAAGATTTTCAATAGATTAGTTCGGATTGAAGCATTTTTGTATTATTCCGCCAACTTACAAAACGTGTCTTGTATTTCGTAAAGAGAAATCAATATTTTAAAAATGAAAAAAAAAATAAATGAATGAAATCAATATTTGAAGAAGAGAAACCAATATTTGAACGAATTGAAATCTTAGCTAGAATCAGATATTGAAACATATTCTCTCGGGTTTGGGTTTGGAGTTTTAATAAACCGCTTTTAACATTTACTTTCATGAGAGCAGGGAAATATAATAAAAACAGATTTATGGGTTTTGTCGTTTTTTTTTAGACACCACAGCATTTTTTCGCAATTTGATTCCTGACAGATCGATTCCATTTAAAACCCACCAGCTTGAACAGTCTACTGGTTACGATTTTATTTTTAATCCTGGGGTAAAATAAAAGAAACATAGTCTTAGTTTCCTTAAGATGTTTAAATTTGCACACGTTGCGGTTGTCTGTTGCTGAGCCGTATGTTAGAATATGTCAGAAACATGATGCATCAAGGTTAATGATACTAACGAACTTGTGTTTATTTCATTGTTTTTCGTTTTTGTCTTTCCTTTTTTTATTTTATTATTTTTATTTTTTACGAATAGCTCCCAAATTTCCATTGAAATAGAGAAGGAATAAATAATGTGATTCTAGAAAACTTTACAAAGTTTCAATAGTCACGTCTAAAATGCCTTTGATCAAGCATCTTCTAGATCAGGTTTGACCTGGAACAAATTAAAGAACAACAAGAATGGACGCTAATGTCTGTCTATGAGGTGAGTCTCATAATATGGGCTGTGAGAATTGCATTAAACATTATAAGTTATAAACATTGTTGCTTATAGAATCAATCTTAATTTTTTCGGAAGGAGAATCTGGAACCCGCTAGTGTGAAGATTTTTTTCTTTTTTTCTTATGTGGTGGGATGCGGTAAAGACACCATGGTAAAGAAATGGCTTAATCTACGAGTGGAAATACGATTACAGTAACAGATCTTTAGAATCTTATAATCTCTTCAACAACGATGGCTACTTTCTAAGAAAGGTATTGAAAGAGATTGATAGACGATTGACTAAGAAGTACGATTTGGAAATCATTATTTTCTACCAAGTGACACCTTAAATGTTTTAACCTTAACTGCGAATCAGCCCAGCCCTTTTGACTGAAATTTAATGAGCATAAAATGTGAGAAAATCTGTTTGCTAGACTGTCCTTGTAATAAACAGGGTACAGTAATAGATAGGGTACCGCGATATATAGGGTACAGTACAGGACTTTCTATGTAGTCAGAATGTAAAAGAAACATTGATTCAGTCCAGTAACAGACCGCAGAATTACGCCTTTTCCCCAGGGACAAACGCTTGAGCAAGTGCTAGTAACTACTTCCATCCCTGCCAGGGTTACGGAATCAAAAGTCGATGTGAAAGCTAGAAGTAGTTCACACAGATTCCACAGCTGTGAGATGTAATGATGGCGGAAATAGTTTGCAACATCCAGTTGCCATGAATGCTTTGACATTAGACCAAAATATGTGTTAGAGATCGAGAAGAAATTAACGTGCAATTGCTTCACCACGTCAAATAAATTATGTTTGTTTAGCTCTACTTTTTTTTCTGATAATAAACATTTTGAAATAAATTTTTTCAAATTTCTATGATTAATACTTAGAAATATAAATTGTATGCTCCTGAGAGCTCTGTCTGGTATTAAATTCAAGTCTTCGAATCACTTGACTATTACTCCATTATGAAAATAATTATATGAGAGGCAGAGAGTGGGGAAATCAACTTCACGTTTATAACAAAATTACCAAAATATACATTAAATATCAATAATTCAATAAATATTTTGTAGACGCAATGAAAATATTGTCTTTGTTAACTGTAAGATATAGGACATGCTTTTTCCTGAGTTTTGTACATAATGTAAAATCTACTTTTGCTATTCGACACGAAGATAAAATATTCATCTCATTGTACTCGCATAAAATTAAACATAGATATTCTACAATGAGACATACATACACGCAAACATAACGATTTAATATATATATATATATATATACAAAATTTAGAGGACTGACCACTAAAAGTGGACAGCCTAAATGCTAGATATAGACGTTAAAATCGCACGAAGAATGTGTTCTAAATGCTAGATAAAGACATCAAAATTGCCATTTTCCACGAAGAATGTGTTCTTGAGGACACAATCTTCGCGGAAAATGGCGATTTTGTCGTCTATATCTAGCATTTAAGCTGTCCACTTTTAGTGGTCATTCCTCTAAATTTTGTATGTAAAAAAATTCTTAATCTTCGGATTTTTTAAAGATATGCTAGACCACTGGTTTTAATTGATTAATATCAATTTCTACCCATATTTAAATTTTATATATATATATATATATATAGGAGCACTCCGTCGGTTACGACGACGAGGGTCACAGCTGATATGATCAAAGGAACAGCTAGCTCGTGAAATTAATGTGCAAGTGGCTGACCACTCCATAGATAAGCGTACCCTTAACATACTTCTCAGAGAGATTCAGTGTGACAAGGCTGGCCCTCTGAAATACAGATAGATATAGATAGATATAGATATAGATATATATATACATATATATACATATATATATGTGTGTGTGTGTGTGTGTGTGTGTGTGTGTGTGAGTGTGTGTGTGTGTGTGTGTTAGTTAGTTAGTTTTGGGGCTCAAAAAGCAAAAAGCAAGGCCATGTAGGGGAACATGGAGTTATGTACAGGGTGGTGTTCATGCAAAGAGTTCAGGCCACTTGTGGTCAAGGGAGACTTTGAAGCGAGCGGTCGTTGGCATCTTCACCATCTCGTCCGGCAGCTTATTCCACGGATCCTCAACCCGGACGGAGAAAGCCCCTCTCCTTCGATTCAGATGAAATCGTCGCAGATAGAGCTTTTCGGAGTGACCCCGCAGCCGACGCTCTGGAGCAGGAGTGAAGAACAGCTCT
>NC_043005.1:76374528-76382028 GCF_006345805.1 Octopus sinensis | reverse complement strand
ATGAATCGTTCTCTTCTTCCTTAGTATTTAATTCCCTGCCCTATCCCTCCCTCACCTTCCCTCTGCTTCTATTACTCTCCTCTGTCCCTCCCATCCTTTTCTTTCTTTCGTTCACTCGTGCTCTCTAACACCTCCAACCACCAACTCTCCTTCTTTTCCCTTTTCGTTTCTCTATCTGTTTCTGTTTATGTCTCTTTCTCTCTCTCTTACACTCCCCCTTCCAAGCTTCTCCTCTCTCTCTCCTTCTCTCTCTCTTCCTCTTCCAAACCTCTCCTTCCTCGCTTTCTATTCCAGCCCTGTGTCTTTACTCTTTTACCTTTTTACTTGTTTCAGTCATTTGACTGGCCATGCTGGAGCACCGCCTTTAGTCGAGCAAATCGAACCCAGGACTTATTCTTTGTAAGCTTAGTACTTATTCTATCCTTCTCTTTTGCCGAACCGCTAAGTTACCTGGACGTAAACACACCAGCACCGGTTGTCAAGCGATGTTGGGGTACAAACACAGACACACAACCCTATATATATATATATATATATATATATATATATATATACATATATACGACAGGCTTCTTTCAGTTTCCGTCTACCAAATCCACTCACAAGGCTTTCGTAGGCCCGAGGCTATAGTAGAAGACACTTGCCCAAGGTGCCACGCAGTGGGACTGAACCCGGAACCATATGGTTGGTAAGCAAGTTACTTACCACACAACCACTCCTACGCCTCTCACTGTTTTTTCTTACCTTTGTTTTCTACTGCCTTCCCCTGTTTTCCCGCTTCCTCTTCCTTGTCTTCCTAAGTCCTAACTTATAATATACTAACTCAATTCACAGTACTTCTTCACTGACGAAGCTTAACGAATACACACATTTCCGAAACACCGTAGCCATGCTGTAAAAATCCGAGTGATTTTAATTATACAATATTCTGCTTTTAAGCTACACAAATGGTCCACAAACAAAAAAGAACTTAGCTCTTTATCATGATGGACCCCCACCTCTCTCTCTATCTCTCTCTCTCTCTCTGCATATATATGTGTGTGTGTGCGCGCACACACATACACACAAACATACATATATATTTGCATGTATACATATATGTATGATATATATTACGTAAATATATATGTATAAATATATCTATATACATATATATACATGTGCGTGTGCGTGTGTGAGTATACATATATAAATACATATAGATACATGTGTATATATGTATATACATATATTTAGTTATACATACAGGCAAGCATATGTGCGTGCTTATGTGTGTGTGTATGGGAGGGTACATATATGTATGTAAGCATAATCAAAAGCATCTTTCAACAGTGATGTATCCCAGTCGGAGGCAACCGCAGCCTGCAGGACGCATGCGTGACGCATTCTGAATGAAACACTAATAAAAACAAATTGCCTTGAATACTTTTACTAGATTACTCTGTCTCATGTGGCCTACATCTCGAAAAAGTTGCCCGTGTTTGATGTATCCGAATTCTCTAGAGAGCCTACATCAATGCCAGCTGTGACAAGCAGCATTTCTCCTTTGAGTATTATCATGATAACAGAAATAGCTGCTGTCGATAATCTATCCATCGCCTTATGCTCTGGACGCCTGGAACATGACATGCTAAAGTACAGATTATTCTGGTATTTAATTCTGTTATTCTTTTAATGATTTCATTCATTGGACCGAGGTCGTCCTGGGCAATTGTTGTTTGTTTGTTCCTTCTTGAGCCATATCTGGCTCATAAGGGCCGGTTTACCGGTTTCACTGGCGTAAGGTTCCCCACCTGGACGGGACGCGATATTGCCATTAGTTATTCCTTTGTAGCTGGTAAACTGAAGAGTGACCATGCACTCGATAAAGCCCTCCCTTCACAACTTCGTATCATTAAGCTAATGAAAAACATTGGTATTAAGATAAGACATTGTAATTAGAGGCCAATCCTTTGAACTAACCTGATCGTAGGTAATCATCTTCGGATGGTAGGAACCTTTCATATCAGGAAAGAAAGGTTTGTTGTGTAAATCCTTACGAACATCTTTAGAATGAGTTAAGTAAAGTATTTACCTCCAATAGGGAATCGAGACCATGTAGCAAGCAAAAGTTATTGAGGGTATTCATATTAGTTAATTCGTGATGGCATGCATATTTATTAATATTCGTTACATTAAAGTAAATGTGCAGCAAAGTTAGGGAAACGTTTATTAGTAAATATATCTTCATCATGACTCAGGTGTGGCTGTATGATGAGAAGCTTGCTTCCCAACTACATGGTTCAGAGTTCAGTTCTTCTGCATGGTACATTCGTCGAGTGTCTTCTACTGTAGCCACGGACCGACCAAAGCCTTGTGAGTGGATTTGGTTGATGGAAACCGAAAGAAGCCCGTCGTATATATGTAGATATGTGTGTATGTACGTATGTATGTGTTTTTCTCCGACCACTGCTTGACAACCGGTGTTGGTGTGTTTTATGTCCCTGTAACATAGCGGTTCATAACAAAGAGACAATAGAGTAAGTACCAGACTTTAAAAAGAAGTTCTGGAATTGAGCTTTTCGCCTAAAACCTCTCAAGGCGGTGCCCCAGCATGGCCGCAGTCAAATAACAGAAACAAGTAAAAGATGAAAAATATCATAAGTATCAGTCTGCAGGGTGGAATGTAATTACCATTCGTAACAGAGGAAACTAAGAGATCTCATATTTCATGTACGAACCTCTTTACAAATATATTTAATGTACAAGGAAACAAAATCAGACTGCAGACAAACATTACTGGTAGTATATTCATTACCGTTCGTCTTATTAATGACCAAGTAAGTGTCCATAATGGTAAAAGACCTCCTTCGGTCATAAATGACCATGGGATCACATTTAGAAAGTTCCCCTCCTAGGTACAAATCTGGGCAAGGTTGCTTTGTGGAAGGCCAGCAGTCACCAATGCACCATGCATAGCAGTGTCCCCCTCTCCACACCACTTATGTTATCCAAGGAAAAGGCAAAAAGCTTGGCACCAGTGACGTCGAAACTCATTTCTACAGCTGAGGGAACTGAAGCAACGTGAAATAAAGTGTCTTGCTGAAGAACACAACACAGCCAAGTCCTGGAATCGAACTCAATACCTCTTAATTGTGAGTCCAACGCTCTAACCACTGAGCTATGCGCCTTCACAAATGCCCTACCCGGTTTCTATGGTGTATGTGTTCCCCAGCTGGACGGGACACCAGTCCATGGCAGCGTTACTCATTTTTGCCAGCTGAGTGGACTGGAGAAACGTGAAATGAAGTGTTTTGCTCAAGAACACAACGCGTCACCCGGTCCAGGAATCGAAACTACAATCTTACGATCAGGATGCTGACACCCTAACCACTAAGCCACGCTCCTCCGCACCCATAATTATTAAATAGGTAATATAAGGCGGCGAACTAGAATCATTAGCATGCCAGACAGAATCCTTGGTAAAATTGGAAAAAGCCGGTACGGTTACGGTTTGAAACATTTGGTATAAGAAGACAGCAAGCTGGCAGAAACGTTAGCACGCCGGGCGAAATGCTTCGCGGTATTACGTCTGCCGCTAAGTTTTGAGTTCAAATTCCGCCGAGGTCGACTCTGCCTTTTATCCTTTCGGGTTCGATTAAATAAGTACCAGTTACGCACTGGAGTCGATGTAATCGACTTAATCCGTTTGTCTGATTTTTTAAAAATCCTCTCTGTGTTTAGACCCTTCTGGGTACTAAAGAAATAGGTATTTCGCCTGCCGTTACGTTCTGAGTTCAAATTCCGCCGAGGTAGACTTTGCCTTTCATCCTTTCGGGGTCGATTAAATAAGTACCAGTTACGCACTGGAGTCGATATAATCGACTTAATCCGTTTGTCTGTTCTTGTTTGTCCTCTCTGTGTTTAGCCCCTTGTGGGTAGTAAAGAAATAGAAATAGGTATTTCGTCTGCCGTTACGTTCTGAGTTCAAATTCCACCGAGGTCGACTTTGCCTTTCTTCTTTTCGCAGTTGATAAATTAAGTACCAGTTACATTCTGGGGTGGATGTAATCGACTTAATCCGTTTGTCTGTCCTTGTTTGTCTCCTTTGTGTTTAGACCCTTGTGAGTAGTAAAGAAATAAGTAACTTCACTTAGGTTTGAACTGAGGTTAAAGACATCAACAACAACAAAAACAACAGCAGCAACAACAACTGCAGTTTGTCAGAGCAGTGGGGGATAGGGTGGGCTTAAAATAAAGCTTCGTTGCCAGAAGGGAAAATGCCCTTGCAATAGATAGTTGCGTCCTTTGTCATGCTGAGTTCAAAACCTGCTCGAGTAGTACACTCAGCCTACCGTCCTTCAGAGGTCGATAATTGTGCTGGCTCTGATTTAGTCAACGATAACCCTCAATTTGAATGCGAGATAACAACGCAGAAATAGTCTTGGAAATGTAGTAGTAGTAGCGTCGATCATATTCCGGCCACAAGTACGCACAACACACGCGTACATATATACATTTATATCTAGGTGCGTATATGTGTGTGAATGGGTGTGTGTGTTTATATATAGATATATATGTGCGTGCTGGTGTGTGAGTATGTGTGTGTACGTAGGAGTGGATGTGTGCAAGTGTGCGTATTAGCATATATATGGAAATATGTATGCATAGATAAGTATTTGGATGAATGGGCAGGTACATACGTAGATAGACAGACAGACAGACATAGAGACAGACAGGCAGACAGGCAGGCAGACACACACACACATACGCACATACATACATACATACATACATACATACATACATACATACAAACATACATACATACATACATACAAACATACATACATACATACATACATACGTAGGTAGGTAGGTAGATAGATAGATAGATAGATAGATAGATAGATAGATAGATAGATAGATAGATAGATAGATAGATAGATAGATAGATAGATAGATAGATAAAAAGCTAAATTTGGCTGTGGCTAAGACTGCCACTTTACAAATGCGTAACCCAGGTTCGATCCTTCTGCACAGTGTCTTTGGCGAAAGTCATTTACTATACCGTCAACTTGCGAATGGAATTTGGTAGATAGAAAGTGTACAACCGCTCCTTGTATGCATACATACACACATACGGGATTTTGGGGCAGCATTATAAAACATAATATCAAAAAATTTCAATATACCTAGGAGATAACAATATACTCAAAGTAGCCAGCTCCAGCTTCCCTCCACCACAGCCTCAAGACGGCTCCGGAACCTATTTTGTATGCGTTCCTCGCTGTATTCCTGAGGATATATTTGACACCTCCTTGACCTAGGCCGTCATCTCGGCATTGGTGTTGCAAGCAGAGCTGTCGGTGGGTTTCTCAACAGCGCTCCACACATTGAAATCCATGGCATTGCAATCAAGGGGGATCAAGAGGTCAGAAATTAGGACTGTTGATGCGGTAGAAATACTCCGACAACTATTTCTGACACTTTCCAGAGGTATAGCAAGAAGTCACATCCTACTATCACAGCTATGGCCTTCCAATAGCATCCAACTATCACAATAGGTCTCCCAGGCCTTCCAGTAACAACCGTCTCCAGCCCTGGCTGGAGACGGTTGTTACTGGAAGGCCAAATTCTCAAGTAGCTACACGTAGCCCTCAGAATTGAGCTAAGACCCATTAAAAGATGGGTCTTATGCTCAAAGATGACGGCGTGACGTCACCCTCACCTGAGACACACCGAAAGACCATCAGAGTTTGTGTTAACTTGGCTTCTATGACCACGACTCCTATTCACAGAACGCTGAGCAGCAGCCATGATTTTGGCACTTTGATACCCGGCGCGGATCATGATACAGGCAACTCTTTTCCAATATCCAGGTTCCTTCCAATTCCTCCATGTCAGCTAACTTTTTCTCAAATACAGATTTAATCCTTATGCTCTGCAAAGCCGTTCATTGTCCTCCAATTTATCAAGCTGTTCTTGAAAAAGAAGACAAAAATTTAATCAAGTTTAGCTCGCGCACTCTTTATATATATGTGTAAAAAGAACCTTGCTTCACAACCACGTGGTTCTGATTTCAGTCCAACTATGTGGCACCTTCGGCAAGTGTCTTTAGTATAGCCACGAGCCGACCAAAATCTTGTGAGAAGATTTGGTAGACGGTAAGTGAAAGACGCTTGTTGTGTGTATATATATATCTATATATATATATATATATATTACTTATATAGATATATATATATATATATATATATATATTATAGAGAGAGAGAGAGGAGAGAGAGAGAGAGAGAGAAAATAGTAAAGAGTGAAAAAACTAAAGAAGGCTTAAATGGTCGCAAGAAATTGAAAAGCTAAACGCGAAACCGGTCTTTCTTTTAAATTATGTCATTATAAGAGAAAAAAAATTTTTTTTTCATTTTCTAATATTCTTCAGACATATTGACGCAAATATATATATTTTTTAACATTTAAGCCTTCTGTAGTTTTTTCACTCTTTACTATTTTCTATATATTCACCCACGTGCTTTCACAAACCAACTTTCTTATCTATCTATATATATATATATATATACACACGTGTTTCTGATCAAGGAGTATCTGGATTGTTGCCATAGTAACGAAGTTAAAGCAGGCATCGTAAAGCCACTTGGTACAGATTGACTTTGAATTCTGCTCTGTATGCGCATTAAGTTTTAACGTTCTACCTCATATTCGCTGTTTACAGCAGTGCTTGGAAGGAAGAAGTGTGACGTGTGATCGTCGCAATGACCATGACAGAAAGTTGAGCAGAGAATCTGCATCAAATTTTGCCAAAAGCTTAGTGATATTTGCTCAGAGGCCTACGCAAAACTTTCAAAAAATTTTTCCTCGTTCTCGACACAATCGAGGGGATCTTGTGCAGCTGAAACACGAGTCCCTATTTGGTAAACTGAAAGCAGTTTGGGCACAAACCCGACGAACACGCGTCTCATATCCTCATCTTCAGTGATAATGGACTGAATCGTAATTAATCTACACATCCTCTGATAACTCACGGGTGGTGATTCGAGGATTCCCCCTCCCCCATCTGCACGCACATCTACGAAGTTTTTTGCAGTCCTGCTGGTTGCAAGTCTCTCAGAACTTTCGTCAATGTCAACATTTTTTCGGCCATCTTGGAAAGATCTGAAACACTCGTACACTTGTATACGGCTCATAAATTTCTTTCCATATAATTTCTGAAACTTTGCGTAGGCTCCTGGGCAGTTTCACCATGACAACTTTCTCTGTCATGGTCAATGCGACGATCACACTTTACACATGTTCGTTCCAAGCACTGCTGTAAACAGCGGAAGTGAGCTAGATGGTTAATCTTAGGGTGCGTGCACAGCACGGATCAACAACAATCTTTTCCGAGCGGCTGCACTCCGTGTGCATTGGATTCGTTACTATGGCAACAGTCCGGAAACTTCTTGATCGGACCTCGTATATATGTGTGTGTGTTTGCGTAGGTATGTGTGGGTGTTTTTGTTT
>NC_043005.1:76357028-76369528 GCF_006345805.1 Octopus sinensis | reverse complement strand
ATATATACATATATATATATATATATATTACAAATATATATACATATATATATATGTGTATAAATACAGATACAAATGCACACACATATATACGCAAACACACATACACACACATGTATATATATATATATATATATATATATATATATATATATATATATATATATGTATATGTATATATATATATATGTGTATGTATGTATGTATATACAAATATACATACACATACATATATATATACATATATATGTATGTCTATATATGCGTGTATGTGTGTGTGCGTGTGTGAATGTATATTTACATATCTATGTGTCCGTGTGTGTGTGTGTGTGTGTGTGTGTGTATAATTTCAGATACGAATGTATGTATAAGTCTGTGTGAGTGTATATGTATATGATGTCGGCGTATGTGAGTATGCAATGCTAACTTCTATATATATGTGTATACGTATGGTCCGGTGAATGGAACGAGCATTAGGATTATGACTGTATGTAAGTGTATATACGCATGTATGTGTGTATATGTGTGTGTGTGTGCGTGTGAGAGAGTGATTGTGTGTTTCACTGTATGTGGTCGTACGCATGTGTCAATGTGTGAATCTCTGTACATGTGTTTGTGCCTGTGTTTGTGTGTGTGTGTCTGTGTGTGCGTGTGTGTGTGTGTGTGTGTGTGCGTGTGTTAAAGGGATAGATGCTTTTCAAACCTCTAATGCCACCACAATATATATGCACCGTCTGTCGCCAATAAGAATATCTATTATTGATTTAGAGAGAAATGTGGGGAAGAGAGAGAGAGAGAGAGAGAGAGTGAGAGAAGGGGAAGGGGAAGGGAAGGAAGACGATGAGGAAGAAGAAGAAGAAGAAGAAGAGGTGAGATGTTACTGTAAAACAGTGGAAGAGAGAGTTATGTGTTTATGAGATAGATAGATAGATAGATAGATAGATAGACAGACAGACAGACAGACAGACAGATAGATAGATAGATAGATAGATAGATAGATAGATAGATAGATAGATAGATAGATAGATAGATAGATAGACAGACACACAGACAGACAGATAGATAGATAGACAGACAGACAGACAGACAGACAGATAGATAGATAGATAGATAGATAGATAGATAGATAGATAGATAGATAGATAGATAGATAGATACTTACACACATACATACATGCTGACAATATAGAGGGAGAAGTTCAGAAAGAGATGAATAGTGATCTCTCTCTTTCTATCTCTATCTGTCTACCTATCTATCTATCTATCTATCTATCTATCTATCTATCTATCTATCTATCTATCTATCTATCTATCTATCTATCTCTCTTTCTCTCTTTCTCTCTCTCTCCCTCTTTCATTTATATAAAGCTGTGAATGAGGGGAAGGGGAGGCAAAAGAGAGACTGGCTCAGGATTACAGAAAGACGGAGAAAAGGAGAGGTATTAAGAGATATAGAGAGAAAACGTAGCACAGATGAATATATGATGGTATGAAGCTGAGAGAGATTGAATCAGTGAAACAGAGAGAGAGAGAGAGAAAGAAAGAGACAGAGTGAGGGAGAGGAAGAAAGAGAAAGAGTGAGGGAGAGGAAGAAAGAGACAGAGTGAGGGAGAGAAATGGATAAAGACTGGTGTATAAATATGAAGACGGTGTATAAATATGAAATAGAGAGAGAGACTAATAGATAAAGACAGAGAGAGAAAGAGAGAAACGCGTGAGAGAGAGAGACAGACAGACAGACAGACAGACAGACAGACAGACAGACAGACAGAGGTAGTGATAGATGCAGATGATGTATGGGTATGCGACAGAGATCGAGAGGAAGAGAAAGAAACTGATAGAGAGAGGGGAGAGACAGAGAGATATAGGATAGAGGGGAGAGAGAGCGAGAGAGAGAGTAAAGTTTGAGATAGACATAGCCTGTGTATGAATATGAACTGAATTAGACAGAGAGAGCGAGGGTGAGACAGAGATAGAGAAGAGGGAAAAGGGAGAGAGCGAGAGGCAGAGGGAGAGAGAGAGTGATAGAATAAAGAAGAGAGAGGTCGAGAGACAGAGAGAGATAGAATAGAAGAGAGAGAGAAGGTGAGAGGTGGAGGGAGAGAGAGTGATACGATAGAGAAGAGAGCGGTCGAGAGACAGAGAGCGATAGTATAGAAGGGAGAGAGAGAGAGGGCGGTGATAGATACAGACGGCATGTGAGTATGAAATAAAAAAGAGGGGATAAGACTGATAGAGTAAGTCAGAGAGGGGGAAGTGTAAAGAGAAAGATAACATAGAAAAGGGAGGAAAAAAGATAGTGAAAGAAAGAGAGAGCGAGAGAGTGAGAGCGGAGTGCGAATTGGAGAAAAGGAAGAGACCGAGCGAGTAATTCAGAGAAGGAGCAGAGAGGCAGAGCAAAGAGAGGGAGAGAAAGAGAGGGAGAGAAAGAGAGGATAACGTAAAGAGAAATAGAGAGGTAGTGAGAGAGAATAGAGAAGAGGGAGAGAGAGGGTGGGAGGGAGAAAGGGAAAAGGTGAGTGAGAACCAGATGTAGGTTCTGTGTGTGTATGTGTGTTAGTAAACAGTTACAATATCTGTAAGTCTATTATGCTGGCGCGGTGCCAATGAAATACTGCATTGCGGCTATCTTCCTACCTGTTGTAGTGACTGCAGTCGTGATGGCTGTTGTTGCTGTTGTTGTTATTGTTGTCGTGGTTGTAGTGATAGTTTTAGTGGTGGTGATGGTGGTGGTGGTGGTGGTGGTTTGGTGCTGGTATTAAAAACAGTAGTACATTTGTACCACCTCTTCCTCTCATTACAGCTTCACCTTGTTTAATAACTGTTTGAATTAGCTTGACGACGTAAATACTATCACCGCAACTATCACATCAACAATACCACCACCCCAACACAACCACCACTACCACCGACACCACTAAAACTACAGACGTCACTAGTACCGCGCTCCACTCATACGCACTACAAAACACCAGTCCACCCACGGACACCAATAGGGACTCCATCAACACCTACGGGTTCTTTCCTATGCGGTCATTTGACTTGCTAGTAATAGCAGCTAAATCTATAAATCTCCTTCAACTCATTTCCTAGAAAAAGGACACGTTGTTTAACGTGCTCTTAAGGTCCCTGTGCACAGCAAAACAAATTTTAAAAATAGATGGGTTGGTTACGGTTGGGATGTTTTTGATCGTAGGTTCGTCTGCTTAGTGAGAGCTGATTTGGGGCTAAACAGCAACAATACCAGTAATACCCCTAGCAGAAACAACTCTGTCACCATTTGAGCCGACAAAGGAGTTAATACGTTGTCACTTGACCTGCTAGAAATAGCAAATAAACCTCTCTTGAATCACACCTAGCTGTCTTAGAAAAGGATAGTTTTGAGTAATGTAGTACTGAGGTCCTTGCATATATGAAAAAGACGGAACGGTCACGGCTGGATGAGGGTTTAACTAGGGCCAGGTAACAACAACAACAACGACAGTACATTCAAATCTACCCACGTCACACCTAACATATCCACTTCACCTCCACCGATTTGAGAGGTAACCTTAACGTGGCCACTTGGCCTGCGAGAAATAGCAGCCAACTTTCCCTTAAATCATATCTACCATCGTAAATATGACATCTATGTCTACAGTTAGATATTTGTTGCCTGAAACAACTAACTAAATAAATTAATAAATTAATGATTAAATAAATAAATGTTTGGATGGTCATTCATGGAACGCTTTTGGTCATAGATCTGCTCCATCCAGGCCGATTGACCTAGAGTTAAACAACAATGGCAGCCACATCACTAAGAAATAACAACATCATCACCAAGTCCAGTACAAAAACATTTGCAATCAACAATATCAACACCGCAAGCAATACCTGTTCTCAGATCAACAAGACAAGCCCGGGAGGTTCCTTTTTCGTGCAAGAAATAGCAGCATCTGTTATCTGCAAAAACTGGCACGCCGTCGGTTACAGCTGTCGGATTCCAGCTGATCCGATCAAAGAAAAAGCCTGCTCGTGAACTTAACGTGCAAATGGTTGAGCACTCCCCAGACACGCGTACCTTTAACGTAATTCTCAGGGAGATTCAGCGTGACACAGAGTGTGACAAGGCTGGCCCCTTAAAATACAGTTTTACTTATTTTGCCGGCCGAGTGGACTTGAAGCAACGTGAAATAAAGCGTCATGTTCACGAATACAACGCGCACCCGGTACTCGAACTCACAGCCTTTCGACCATGAGTCGAATGCCCTAACATCTAAGCCATGCGCCTTCACCTTCTGCAAAGAAAGGACATATTGAATAATGTGGTCCTGTATACACTGTAACCTTAAAAATGGATGGTCATTGTTGGAATTCCCTTTTCGCTTGAACTATTCTGGAATGAATTTTCTCTTTTACTCTTTTACTTGTTTCAGTCATCTGACTGCGGTCATGATGGAGCACCGCCTTCGGTCGAGCAAATCGACCCCAGGACTTATTCTTTGTAAGCCTAGTATTCTATCGGTCTCTTTTGCCGAACCGCTAAGTTACGGGGAGGTAAACACACCACCATCGGTTGTCAAGCGATGTTGGGGGAGGGGACAAACACAGACACACAAGCATATACACACATATACATATGTATGTATATATATATAATATATATATATATATATTATATATATATATATGTATATATATATATATACAGAGAGAGAGAGAGAGAGAGAGAGAGAGAGAGAGAGAATATCCAAACATGAACAAGTGGAACAAGTATAGTGTTACTGGACGCTCAGTAAAGGAAAGAAAGAATGAAGATTTAACGTTTCGAGCGGAGCTCTTCGTCAGAAACATAGAAAAAGGAAAGGTCCAAGGGAAGACAGAGAAAGAAAGTCGACAACGATACACATGCGGTAACACACACACACACACACACACACATATATATATATATATATATATATATATATATATATATATACATATATACGACAGGCTTCTTTCAGTTTCCGTCTACCAAATCCACTCTCAAGGCTTTGGTCGGCCTGAGGCTATAGTAGAAGACACCTGTCCAAGGTGCCACGCAGTGGGACTGAACCTGGAACCATGTGGTTGGTAAGCAAGCTACTTACCACACAGCAACTCCTGCACCTAAACAACATCTACAGTAATGGTTTCAAATTTTGGCAAACGGTAGAAAATTTTGAGAGGAGGGGAAGTCAATTACATCGACCAGTATTTGACAGGTACTTATTTTATCGACCGGAAAAAGATGATGAGCAAAGTCGACTTCGGCGAAATCTGAACTCAGAACGTAGAGATGGACCGATATACAGCTAAGCATTTTGCCCTGTGTGCTAACGATTCTGCCAACTCGCCGCCTTAACATCAATAATAATAACACGACCAAGAGTACCTATACAATGTCAATAATAATAATTCTGTCTAATTTTGGCACAAAACTAGCACTCAACTGGTTCTTATTCTACTGACCCCGAAAGGGATACGCGGCAAAGTTAGCCTGGACAAAATTTGAACTTATAGTTATAAAGAGACGGAAGAAATAACGCACTAACCGTTCTGCCAAAATACACAAACAACAGCACCCGTAGAGGCGCAATGGCCCAGTGGTTAGGGCAGCGGACTCGCGGTCGTAAGAACGCGGTTTCGATTCCCAGACCGGACATTGTGAATGTTTATTGAACAAAATCACCTAAGCTCCATGAGGCTCCGACGGTGGAGGAGGGTGAACCCCGCTGAACTCTTTCACCACAACATTCTCTCATTCTTTCTTCCTACTTCTGCCACAAAGCAGAGGAACCATGGTGTAACCCGCTATGGTGTGGTAAACTTTCAGACCCTAGTCTAGAGTGCGAATCCTCTGTACCCCATGATGGTTCATCTCTCCACCCGTTAAAAGTCAGCGTTTACGAAATGAGGATAACAACGTAGCTTTCGCGCCCGTGCAGCCGCCAGTCTATCGCGTGTGGTGGGTGGATCTTCACGTTGCCACACGCATTCTTAGTAACTTAGAGTAGGCTCGAATTAGAGTTTATTCTTTGTGGCTAATAGTGTGAGTCCTGATTGGAAGAAGAAAAACAACAACAGCACCCCTAACACGAATCAGAAATTTATCATTCAGTATCGTCATAACTTTCAGCCTCATTAACACCCATTACCGTAACAAGTTGATACACAACAACACTGGACTGCCTCTTATCGTAGGACTGCTCGATAACATTTCGACTTGGGGCTACAAAAATAGAAAATTACAGAAACCAATAAAAACTACAGAAATACCATCGGCTTAAAGTCAACCTTCTCCTTTCCCTGTTTTCGTTACTGGTTCTACATTACCAATTTTTTAAATTATATTTCATTATTAATCTGCCTTAAGGCAGAGAACTAGCAAAATCGTGAGTAAGCCAAACAAAATGTTTAGCAACTTTTATTCCGGCTTTACGTTTTGAGTTCATGTTCCGCCAAGGTCGACTTTGGGGTTGATGAAATGAGTTCCATTTGAGCACTGGGATCGTTGTAGTGCTGGCCTTGTGCCAAAAATTGAAACCATTATTAATTAATCCTCAGCTGGGAGAATGGTTTTCACGCCGGATAAAACGTTTGGAGGCAATTCTTCTTACCTCAAATCCCGCTGAGGTCGCATCTGCCTTTCGTCCTTTCGGTATCGATAATACACGTACCTAATTGAATACACGAGATTTATGTATTCATCTAGACCCCTCCTCCAAAACCTTCTGGCCTTGTACCGATAGCAGAAAGTAGTGTTATTTAATCCTAAGGCGGCGATCTGGCGTCAGACAAAATACTTAACGACATTTTTTACGACTTTACGTTCTGAGTTCAAATTCCACCGGTGTCGACTTTCATCCTTTTGGGTTCGATAGTATAAGTACTAGTCGAGTACTAGGTGTCCATGTAATCGATAAGGCCGTCTCCATAAATTATCAGGCATTGGGCTTATAGAAGAGAGAATTATCAGTTAGCCCTATTCTATACATATACTTTTCATCCCATACTTCATTTGGCATCCAGTTGTGTCGAGAGAAAATGGGGCCCCACCACTTGTCACAAGTCAATGAAGATTAAAGCTGCACTCCAACACGAGGTGGACAATCCCATTTCTACGCTGCTGTTGCCGTTTTTCATGAAAGCTCAGAAGCGACGTCTCAGGGTTCAAGCTTGAACTGTATGTGCGAAGATTCAGGATTGCTCAGATCTCAAAATCACTCATTTGATCTCCATGATATTGTCCAAAAGAATGTAGAACAGTAACGTTTAGCACCTGTTTAGCGACAGGAACTGTTAGGAGAGTCTTGAGTTGAAAACCAAACCGACTTAGGTACACCATTCGGAATTTATTATAAGGCGGCGAACTGACGAAAGCGCTACCACGCCAGACAAAATGCTTAGCGGTATTTCTGCCTTTACGTTATGCGTTCAAATTCCGTACAGGTCGATTTTGCCTTTTATCCTTTCGGAGTGGATTACATCGACCACCTCCCACAAAAATGTCAGGCTTTCTGTCTGTAGTAGAAAGGATTTCAGGCCTTCTGCCTGTTGTAGAAAAGATTATAAGGCTTACTAACTTACGCCTCACTATGCAGCTTGTATATTTACCCATATCACAAAATGCTTAATCCAGGTGAAAGATCCATATCAAATGCCATCTGCCAGCACTTCAGTTCAAGAAAAGTTATGACGCTCTGAAGTTGTGACTAAGACCGCTTATAGCTTAATATATCTCATTTATAGCTTAATATATCTCATTTATAGCTTAATATATCTCGTTTTTACTCTTTATACTAAACATTTAGCTTAATATTTCGCAGAAATACATACTTATTTGCCCGAAAATCCTTCCTTTGCCGCATAGGTTTTCATGTCAAAGCTTAAATTTGACTTATCATCTTATTAAATCTGTCTCCAAGATCAGGATGTGCGCGCACCAATGAGGGACTCGTCGCTGCGTAGCCGTTTGAAATACCAGAAAGAGAACGATACACTGGATAATGATGTCCGTGGTGGGGAGGATGCGCGAGTGTATGTATGTAAAAAAGCACAGAATGGCTTAGGATAGATAGCTTTACCAGTGAATTATATAAGGACTACGAAAACTAGAAGTTAACGAAGCCGTGAATGAGTCTTGTCAAGAGACAATAACGCTGTCGTAATTAATATCGCTGAAGTTTACCCTTAATACTGAAACAAACAAACCAATGCATCTATGAACAACAATCGCACCAATGACTTTTCCTCTGCTCGGAATAATTTGTGGAAATCGAACCAACATGAAAGTCTCTGCATAACAACTACACCTAGCTGAAATAGGAGTTAAATATCTCCTTTAAATCACACTGCAAAGTATTTTTTTTAAAGAGGACTACATTGGACAGTGTGGTGGTCGCAGTTGGAACGCTTTTGAACAGAGATTTATCTGATCATGCAGCATGAACTACAACAACATGGACGTTTTTTCTGTGTGATGTATTGAAAGACCAAAGCGGGATTTGAAGTCAGAATATAAACTAACAAATGACACTACTCTATCGTTTGTATTCACTCTTCTTCTCCGAAATGGAAATAGTAATAATCTTTTCAACTATAGGCACAAGGCCTGAACTTTACAGGGAAAGGAATAGTCGAATATATTGAACCCAGTACTTTACTGGTCATTATTTCATCGACTCTGTGAGGTGAAATGCAAAGTCAATCTCGGGGGTATTTAAACTCAGAACATAAAGACAGACAAAATGACGTTAAGCATTTTGTCCGGCGAGCTAACGATTCTGCCAGCTCTTAGTCTTAAATGGAAAATAATCCTTTCTGCTATCGGCACAAGTCCTGATATTTGCAAAGAGGGAGTTAGTCGATTATATCAACCCGTGCTTGACTAGTACGTGATTTAACAATTCCGATAGGATGAAAGGTACGGTTAACCTCGGTGGAATTTGAGCTCAGAATGTACAGAACGAAATGCTGCTAAGCATTTTGTCCGGCGCTCTAACGATTCTGCCAGCTGGGTGCCTTGATTAAAATAGTAGTAATGGTTTTAGATTTAGACACGGGACCTGAAATTTTGAAGGAAGGGATTAGTCGATTCCTAGTCGATTCCATCAATCTCAGTACTTGACTTACACTTTAGATTATCAACCCCGATAGGATAAAAGACAAGGAGGACCTTGATGGAATTCGTACTCAGAAAGTAAAGAGCCAGAACAAATACTGTGAAGCATGTTTTTCCGACGCTCAAACGATTCTGTCAATTCGCCGACCAAATAACCAAGCAATATGAACTAAGCTCTTTTCTACTCTAGGCACAAGGCCAGTCGATTAGATCGACCCCAGTACGCAGCTGGTACTTAATTTATCGATTCCCGAAAGGATGAAAGGCAACGTCGACTTCGGAAGAATTTGAACTCAGAATATAAAGACAGACGAAGTACCTATTTCTTTACTACCCACAAGGGGCTAAATACAGAGAGGACAAACAAGGACAGACAAACGGATTAAGTCGATTATATCGACCCCAATGCGTAACTGGTACTTATTTAATCGAACCCGAAAGGATGAAAGGTAAAGTCGACCTCGGCGGAATTTGAACTCAGACGAAATACCTATTTCTCTACTACCCACAAGGGGCTAAACACAGAGAGAACAAACAAGGACAGACAAACGCATTAAGTCGATTACATCGACCCCAGTGCATAACTGGTACTTATTTAATCGACCACTACCATCACTACCAACACCACTACCGCTACCACCGCCACTATCATTACCACCGCCATCATCACCTCTATCACCACCGCTGTAACTACAACTATTACTGTTTCTATTTTCTATTTTTGCTACTACCACCATCACCATTACCGCTACAAACACTGTACGGACAACTACCACCACCACTATAACACCCCAGCCACCACAACCACTTACCACCATCACAACCACCACCATCATCATCATCCTCATTTCCCCTCCCACCACCATTACCACCATCACTAGCACCACCACTACCACCACCACCACCACCTCTACCAACATCACCACTACCGGCATCACAACCACCACCACAGGGTATACCGCATCTTGTAGATGCCACCATTAATGCCACCACACAACTACTCCAAATGCTGGCACAATTACTCTACTAGCACATGAACGTTAACGCACCAGGAGTTTCATTACCACCACTTGTAGTACTAACGCCACCACTAGTACTACAGCCAACACCACCACTGTACACATGTACCACTATTAAACCCACCAACGTCACTACTATATCAACAGTATCACCAGCAGCACTACTATCGCCAACACTATCCTAGCAGGACCACTACAACCACCGTCGATACAATCACTACACCACTAGCTAACTACTACTACTACTACTACTACTACTACTACTACTACTACTTACTACTACTACTACTACTACTACTGTTGCTGCTGCTGCTGTTACTACTACTACTACTACTATTTCTACTGCAGCTGCTACTACTACTACAACTACTATTACTACAACCATGAATAACAACAACACTACCGCTACCACCACCACCACCACTACTACTACTACTACTAAGCCACCGGTACCACAATTACTTCCACCAGTATACCACTAGGACTACTGTTCTCAATATACCGTCACTCTACTATCAGTACCACTGCCTATACCATTAGTACTATTATTTCTAAAACCACCGTACTGCCACAGCTACTACTTCTACAACTACTACTATTACCACAACTACTACTACTACTACTACTACTACTACTACTACTACTACTACTACTACTACTGCTGCTTCTGCTGCCAGCATCAGTGCTACCGTCACCAGTGTGCACCATTAGCACCACTACTACTACTACAATCAATACAACCACTATACTACTAGCATTACTACTATACTACTACTACTACTACTACTACTACTACTACTGTACTCTCTCTGCACTACTACAGCTACCACAACCAATATCTCTCCCATACCCCCTGCACGACTTCTACTACCACCTCTGCTACCAGTTCCACTACAGTGCCATCACTTCCAACATCATTATACCACTAGCGCTACTACGACAACCACTCTACGAATATGCCTCATTACTACAATTATAAATATCCCAAGTATAGCACTGGTACCACTCTTACTAACACTAATACCGTTAGAGTCTAACGCCGTCAACAATACCACCACCACCACCACCACCACGATACTGTCACACCTACTAACGCTACCTAAACCATTAATATAGCACCAGCACAATCCCAACCAAGGAAGGGGTTGAGCTGGCAGAATCGTTAGCATGCCGAGCAAAATGCTTAGCGGCATTTCGTTCGTCTTTACGTTCTGAGTTCAAATTCTACCGAGGTCGATTTCGCCTTTCATCCTTTTGGGGTCGATAAAATAATTGCCAGTAATATGTACCAGTTGAGTCCCGTCCCACGAAATAGCTGGCCTTCTGCCAAAGGTTGAAACCAACACTAATCCAACGAATAGTCCTACTACTACCAACAAAGCCACCACCACTATTACCACGACTGATACCATCACTATAGCAACCAGCACCGATACCATCCTCACCATTGTACGTCAGCTGTACGCTGCAACCATCAATATTAGCACTATATCAAGGGGGCGAGCTGGCAGAAGCGTTAGGACGCCGGGCGAAATGCTTAGTGGTATTTTGTCTGCCGATATGTTCTGAGTTCAAATTCCACCGAGGTCGACTTTGCCTTTCATCATTTCGGGGTCGATTAAATAAGTACGAGTTACGCATTGGGGTCGACATAATCGACTTAATCCGTTTGTCTGTCCTTGTTTGTCCCCTCTGTGTAGCCCCTTGTGGGCAGTAAAGAAATAAGAAACGTTAGCACACCGGGCGAAATGCTTAGCGGTGCTTTCTGTCGTTACGTTGAGTTCAAATTCCGCCGAGGTCGACTTTACCTTTCATCCTTTCGGGGTCGATAAATTAAGTTTCAATTGCGTACTGGGGTCGATCTAATCCACTGGCCCCCTCCCCCAAAATTTCGGGCCTTGAGCCTAGAGTAGAAAAGAATATTAGTACTATATCACAAAAGCACTAATACTAACAAAACCAACATGTATAACCACACCATGTATAGTAATCGTATGTACTTCATCATCAGATGCATAACTCCAGTAGCATCACACACTTAAACATAGCTCTGAAGTACTCTTACAGACCCAAGACTTTTTCAGGGCCATCACAATACGACTATAAATTACTTTATGAGAGATGGGTTAAATTCCATCGCCCTAAATCTCCAGCACCACTTCATTTCAATGCACCACCGAACTACCTTGAAGTATTTCAAATCTGTCCCACTGCAGACCAGGGCCTGCTTCTGTTACATAATCAACCGTGCCTCACCACTGACTCACTCTGTATCTGCACGATACAACCCCAATATTTTAAAACACGGAAGAGCAATTCATTAGCGACTCAGGGCGAAATCAGAACCAACCCAA
>NC_043005.1:76344528-76352028 GCF_006345805.1 Octopus sinensis | reverse complement strand
GTCGGCGTGCTGGCAGAATCGTTAGCACGCCTTGCAAAATGCTTAGCAGTATTTCATCCGTCTTCACGATCTGAGTTCAAATTCCGACAAGGTCGACTTTGCCATTCGTCTTTTCGAGGTTGATGAAATAAGTACCAAGTTTTCATGTAATCGACTTGACACCTACCAGGAAATTGCTAGCTTTATGTTAAAATTTGAATCGATATTTTTTTCTGGTTCGATGCGCATTGAGTTCAAATCCCGCCGTGGTCAAATTCCTATTTCATTCTTTTGGCATCAATAAAATACATTACCTGTTCAGGCCGATGTTTAGGGTGGCATGGCTTGTGGTATTTGTTATTGATCGTTAATCTTTAAGCGGTTTTAATATCACCACCTGGTATTCGACTATATTCAGGTATCCTATTTGAGTATAACGACCCTCTAATCTCCCATTTGTCCCGGATTCTCTTTAAGAAAAAATGCCATGGCACCCGTTCTTCGCTGCTTGACTAAACAATAAAAATTAAATTCACATCAGCCCTTGTTGCTCAGGAAAAAAAACCCACATTCTAACGCCCCCGCCAGCTCTTCGTCTTCTAAATAATATTAATGGTTTCAAATTTTGGCACAAAGCCAGCAGTGTTTTGAGAGAGTAGTTGTCGATTACATCGACTTCCCTGGTCAACTGGTACTTATTTCATCGACCCCAAAAGATTGAAAATCACAGCCGACCTCGTGGGTATTTGGACTTGGAATGTAAAGATGAGCGAAATGCCATTAACCATTTTACCCGGGGAGCTAACGATTCTATCGGTTCACCGTCTTAATATCCTTCCTACTATAGTCACCAGACATGAAAATTTAGGGGAAGGGGACAAGTCGATTACATCGATCTCATTGCTCGACTGGCACTTATTTTATCGACTCCGAAAGTATGTAAGGCAGCTTCAACCTCGGTGGAATTTTAACTGGGATCATAACGACACACGAAATGCTGCAAATCATTTTGTTCTGCATGCTAGCGATTCTTCTAGTTTGTCGCCTTCTTCTTAATAATAATGGTGGTCTCTCCCGTCGAAGACAAAATATGAGCGATAAGCTTTTCCCGAACGACCATCACAAATGATTTGTTTATAGTGTTCAAACGTAAGTTCTGTATATTAGCTCGCTCCCTACACCAAATTGACCTCTCTGCACAGCTGCACGGTCTACCACACGTCAGAAATGTTAGCACACCGGGCGAAATGCTTAGCGGTATTTCGTCTGCCGCTACGTTCTCAGTTCAAATTCCGCCGAGGTCGACGTTGCCTTTCATCCTTTCGGGGTCGATAAATTAAGTACCAGTTACGCACTGGGATCGATATAATCGACTTAATCCCTTGTCTGGTCTTGTTTGTCCTCTTTGTGTTTAGCCCCTTGTGGGTAGTGAAGAAGTAGGGATTTCTTCTGCCGCTACGTTCTGAGTTCAAATTCCGCCGAGGTCGACTTTGCCTTTCACTCTTTGGGGGTCGATAAATTAAATACCAGTTGTGTACTGTGAAAATGTTACCCTCCATTTCTTTCCTTTCCTTCCTTCCTGAGTATTCGAAAATGTAAACATCCTTTTTATTGCAAAATACTACATTCTTTCTTCTCTAATCGGACATACAAACGAACATCTCAAAAAAATTTAGAAAGTTTAATATCTACAATTTTGTGTGAAAATTTTATCTTTCTTTTTTCCCTGACTACCCGAATATGTAAACATGCCCTTAATGGTAACAACACAATTAAATGCACGGTAAAAACAAAAAAATTAAGGAGATAAACACCTGCCAATATATACAAACTGCACAATTACAAAAACTGTAAACAACAGCAAGACTTATAACAAGAAAGGAACAATTTCAAGGAAAAAAATTCAGAAATTCAGAAATTTAATGAACATCAGTATAAATAAATATATATATATATATATATATATTGTTATATTTCGGAATGGTCATTTTGCCAGTTTAGCCAATAAAAACACACGCACTATATATTTGGTGTTATTTTGCTTCAGTGTTATTTATTTTTTACATTAATCTTAATCTTATTTCGGCCAGAGTACTTTTGTCACACTCCTGTGACCGCATCAGTGGTCCTTTGTTTTCTTCTTTCTTATTTGTGTCTCTCCTTACTAACCGTCAGCCATTTTGTGTTTCTTTTGTATGTCTTCATTTGCGCATGCTTATATCTCTATGTGCGTCTATGTTTATTTAGTGTGTGTATGTGGGGGGGGGATGCCTGTAATATTTGTATCTTCTGTTTATATACGTTCATGTAATTTGTATTTTGTTTTTGTTGTTGTTGTTTTTGTTTATTCTTATTTTGTTCATGTGTTTACATCCACTTATTATTATCATTACATATGCTTGTATGTATGTATGTATGTATGTATGTATGTATGTAGAACAACAATACTAGTAATAATAATAATAAATCGAATCGAAAAAAATATATATATATATAGTTATTTATTTCTATTTGTTTATTTATCTGTGTATTTATTATGTTTTCGGGATCCTCTATCGTCATATGTTGTGGTGTGTGCTAGTGCTCCATTCTAGTTTTCTATTCACGCTAGGTTTATTTTCTATTATGTGTGTAGCTTCTGTAATTTGTCTGATTGTTGCATCTGTTGTATGTGTGGACAATATTTTAATTTCTATATTGTTGATTGATCCCCCGTGTTCCTGTTCGGCGTGTTGGTACAGAATCGATGAGACTTTACCTTCCTTGAGTTGTCTCCAATGTACATTTACCCGCTCTCCTATGCTTCTAGCCGTTTCCCCTACGTATGTCGTTGTCTTGTTACTGCATCGTCCCTCTATACATCTTATACTATAGACTACATTTCTGGCTTTGCAGTTTGTTTGTGGGCTAACTCTACATACAGTACAGTACTTATCCGTACAGGGGGTTCTACTAAAAGGATAGGTTCTACCAATTATAGATATATATATATATATACCGGAGTAAACACATAAATGGAAAAAAGAGTACTCAAATACCAGGAGTAGAGTAATATGCTTTATTTAAAAGCAGCAGAAATTCAACAAAACCATATAGACTATACCCCTTCTATGAATTTTGCTTATAGTCTATATGGATACAAGTGATTTTTGCATGCGAGCAAGATTGCGTATACATATGTGTACATGCATTTGTGTGTATATTTTCGTTTTGCATTTATATGTCTGTATATGTATGTGGTCTGCGCACATCTATCTGTGTATGTTGATGTATATATGCATATTAATAGTTTAATATGAGTATGTACTATTGTGAAATATTTTGATATATTTTAATATTTTAATTTCAATTTTTATGTATTAACTATATTTTCTGCATTATTAATGGCAATATATATTTGAACCAAATCTTCGATTTAAGGTTTTTCCTCGATTTTTATAATTTTATATTTTATATTGAACTCATTTATTTGTTTTGTTTATTTTTGTCTATCGCTTGCATATGACCGTTATTTGAAAGGACCAATCAAACAAATCCATTTTTAAAGGTGTAACGTTTATACTAGTCTTGATAGAATTGTCATATCGGTTCTATTTTAACAAAACTGTCCGACGAACGGGAACGTGAAACTCAGAGTAACAGGTTTTGTTGAATTTCTGCTGCTTTTAAATAAAGTATATATATATCATAATAATAATAATAATGATGGTAATTATGGTGATGGTGGTAATAATGATAATAATAATAATAATTCAGTCAAAACTCATGGCGGATCAGAGGAAATATTAACAATGACAAATAGTAATGAAAAAATGAAAATAATACCAGTGATAATAATAATAATAATAATAATAATAATAATAATAATAATAATGAAGATGATACTGGAAGGAAGCGGTTGGAATCACTCTATACTATGATTGATGATATATCTGGTGATGGTATCACAATAAAAACATTGGTAATTGCGCAACCTGATAGTCGCTACCTCATATGAGTGACGATGAACAAACAAAATATTGTGAATAACAGTGGTAATAAAATTGAAGCCCTTGATGGTGACAGTGTTACACCCGGCATGCTCAGAGATATTGGTCCGACTCCAGCTTATCGTTATCCAGCAAGGAACCAGTACACACGGCGTAGATGGAACAAACAAATTAATGCTGAGCAACCCCGTAGACGAAAATGGTGTTCATCTTAGGGGATACCGACAACGTATGTATGATCAATGGAGAGAAAGAGGATTGTTTCAATTCACGGAATAGAAATTATGTGATCAAGCTAAAGCAATAAGAAAAAAGTCGTTTGTTCATAGAAGTAGAGCTCGAAGCTATCAAAAGACGAGTATTGGAAAACGCTGGAGATGTACTACGATGTCAGCTGTTCATTACCAGTGAACTAAGGTAACACCTCTTATTTTTCGAGCACCATCCGGAGTATTCGAGTTGTTCCAAGCAGTGCTGTTTTCTTCAAGTGCTCTACCCTTATTGCAACCCCTATTTGTTCCATGTACTTCTCAAGATTTTACTCACTGTTCCCAGGGCTCCGACAATGTTGATACTACTAGCACTTTTTTTCATCGACCACAACTGCTTAACCTCCCAAGCTAACCTATCATATCTATCGACTTTTCTTTCTTCCTTATCGTATACTTTGTTGTCAGCAGGGCATGCTATATCTATGATCCAGTATAGTTTGCTTTCTTTCTCAATTAAGACTGTCTGGCTCCCTATTCTCTATCTTGTGGTCGTACTGAATCATAAAATTATTATTATTATTATTATTATTATTATTATTATTATTATTATTTTCTTCTTCACTCTCTCTTACTGTCGTATATTATGTAAGAGAGAGAAACGAAGAATATAATGAGAATAATAATAATAATAATAATATAATAATAATAATAATAATAATAATAATAATAACAACAACAACAATAATAATAACCAAAAACTTTGCCAAAAGGCCAGCACCCTCCAAGGAAAGGCATTAGTCGATACTATGGACTGCATTACTAAACACGTACTTAATTTTATCAGACCGGGATTGACGAAAAGTATGGTTAATCTCGGTACGATTTAGACCCGGAAGGTAAACAACCGGAAGGAAATACCACGAGGTATTTTTCTGTCTCTTTAACGATTTCGACAATTCAGTCGCCATTTGCAAATCCAAACGCTAAATAAATATCAGTTTATTTTGTTATTCGACATCTAATAAATAAACCTCGGTGTAACTAAAGCATAGCAAAAAGTAAAATAAACACACACACGCATGTATATGTATATGCACACGTGCATACATGCATACATACATACGTACGTACATACGTATGTGTAAGTGTGTGTGTGTATGTGCATACGTACTGACACAAATCAACAATGTTGTCAATGAAATATGGTGTGTTTCTAAAGCAATTTTGTCACTTTGGCAATATTTCCATATCTGCAGGCTTAAAACCCATTGACATTTGTGGTCAGCTGCCAATAGAGGCACAGAACGTAGGCGCCCTTTTTGATGTCTCTGGCTGTTATATTGATGTAGCATACACACACACACACAAGTACACACATACACACAAACTCACACGCAATCACACACACATTACACGATCGTGCGAACGCACGCACACACAAAAATGCATACACATGCAGTTGCATAAATATATATACACACACACAAGCACACACCACACACATATACATATATATATACCAAATACATAATATATATATATATATATTATATATATATATATATATATATAATATATATATATATAATATATAAACTTATATATATGTATATTTGTGTATGTATCTATGTACTTATATGTATATACAAACAGTTATTGAACATAGAAGTCCATGCGGAAATTCCCAAACGACTTCGGATATAAAAGTTAATATCCCATACGGAGCCGATTTTTCTTATGTTCTTTAACCATATATTTTGGACAAAATTTACTTAATTTCACTTTGTTTGTCTATTCATTTTTTTTCTTCACTTGATATATAGATTAGTCCCGAAATTTGTCACCCACTGGTCCCAAGGGAAATAACTTCCAAGCTTAGTAACTAATTACATCAATACATCATGTTACACATGAAAGGAAACAAAATGGCTATTTAAAGAATTATAAGTAAATAATTTAGTTTTCTGATGATCTAGTGAATGAATTTGGTAGACTGAAACTGCGTGAAAGCCCGTATTTATATAATTGTTAAAGAGGACAACAAACATTAAGGCAAGACAAACATCTCAAGTCATATACGTTATTATTATTGGAAAGATTTTGAAGTCTTACAGTTGTTTCTGGGATATCACAAAATATGGGATATTCCGTCATCGGAGACAAGTAGGGAAAATGTGAAGTATAGATTAGGGAAACGATGATATTGAGGATTGGAGATAAAGGAATAAAGAAAACAATACAAAGGAGCATAAAATTTCACAATACAACTTTCCGATGGTGTAGATGTTAGTCCATATGTCCTGAGATGCAATCCTATGTAAATCCATGTATGGTTATAGCCTACATAGTGTAAACATCCAGCGATAAACGCAAACATATCGAATATTCGTAAAGAGTGATAGCGGAGGTGGCTGTTAAAGGATAAAGAGAAAGAAAAATAAATATAGAGAGAGAAAGGTATTGGTAGGAGGCTGGAGGTATTGTGTGTTATGTGTGAGTGTTGTGTGGGGGTAAGTTTACATTTGGATTTACGGAAGAATTTACAGAAGAATTTAAAAGTGCGGAAGAATATTATATACTCTTGTATATCTTTTCTATCAACCTTAGTACATTATAAACCTTAACCTATTATATCCCCTAATCGTTAGTTGTAACTTTTCTTTCTAAATAATTTAACAGTCAACTGGTTTCTCCATTCATGACTACATACATACTCATAACCCCATTGCTAAAAAAATACTTTTATAGCTACTGACCTTAGCCATAAAACGGACACAAACACATACTCCTTGATTTTCTCCGCAACCCCTGCAAACTAGAACATGACTGGCACCTACTAAGCTCAATGAATTCCTTTCATTTTACTTTATTTTGTATTCTTTACGTTATCTTCCTTTACCTCCTCTTCTCTCCTTACTTATCCTTATATATTTATTTATCTTCTTGTCCTGCTTTCTATTTGTTTCTCTCGTTGTTGCCGTATTGAACACATTTTGTTTTCGCATTTCATGGTGTTTACTGCTGGTGATATCCTGTACCCATATATGCATGTGTATATAAATATATATATATATATATATATATATATACTCTTTTACTTGTTTCAGTCGTTTTTACTGCAGCAATCCCGGAGCACCACCTTTAGACGAGCAGATGGATCCGAGGACTTATCTTTTGTAAGAATAGTACTTATTCTATCGGTCACTTTTGCTGAGCCGCCAATTTATGGGGACGTAAACGCACCACCATCGGTTACGCGTTTCATTCAGTTTCCGTCTACCAAATCCATTCACAAGGCTTTGGTCGGCCCGAGAATATTG
>NC_043005.1:76329528-76339528 GCF_006345805.1 Octopus sinensis | reverse complement strand
AAGTTGAAAAGCAAAGTTGACCTCGGCGGAATTCAACATAATTCTTTCTACTATACGCACAAGGCCTGAAATTTTATTGAGGGGTGGGGGAAGTCGGTTACATCCATCCTCGTTACGCGACTAGTATTTATTTTATCGATTATGCGAGGATGAAAGGAGAATTCGACCCCTGACAGAATCTGAAGTCAGAATGAATGAAATGCCGCTAAGCATTTTGTGCGTCGTGCTAACGATTCTACCGGCTCGCCGTCTTATTCAACATAGATTATCCTTTCTACTATAAGCACAAGGCCTGATTTTTTTCTTTTTCTGACGGGTGCTCTTCGATTTCATCGACCACAGTGCTCAAAAGGTTGAAAAGCAAATTGACCTCGGCGGGATTTGAACTCAGGACTTGAAGCCAGAAGAAATGTACTTTGCCCAGTATGCTACCTAATTGAATATAGATAGACAATGAATATTAAACGGAAAATCAACTATCTTGTATACGCAATATAGCTATACACAGGAGTGGCTGTGTGGTTACCAACCACATGGGACCGGGTTCAATCCCACTGCGTGGCACCTTGGGCAAGTGTCTTTTACTATAGCCTCGGACCGACCAAAGCCTTGTGTGTGGATTTGGTAGACGGAAACTGAAAGAAGCCCGTCGTATATATGTATATATATATGTGTGTGTGTGTGTGTTTGTTCCCCCCGCCCAATATCACTTGACAACCGATGATGGCGTGTTTATGTCCCCGTAACTTAGCGGTTCGGCAAAAGAAACCGATAGTGTAAATACTAGACTTACAAAGAATAAGTCCTGGGGTCGATTTGCTCGACTAAAGGCGATGCTCCAGCAAAGCCACATTCAAATAACTGAAACCAGAAAAAGAGTAGCTAATCTCAAGCAATCCAAGTTTTCCAATTTACTGAATATATATTACATATGTGAGACCCAACCGAAATTACAGAGTCTAATATAAACAACAAACTGTTGAGCATATTCGAATATATATAATCTTAGAAGTCTTGTTCTGAATTGCTTTATAGAAATCAATTTACAGACATTTTTTCGTCTTACAGGCAAATTAATTTCATATATTTCTTGAAATAATTTTATTTTGTTACTACTACTACTACTACTACTACTACTACTACTATTACTGTTGCTGCTATTTCTACGTCATCGACGACGAAGAAGACGAAGACAGCTATTAAAAGATCATCGATGTTGCCTATGACGTCAGTGTTGTCAATGACAACGACACAGAACATAACAGTGACTGCACTCCGGATAAATAGCTGTTGAAGAAGAGACACCTCTATCTTACATCTTATACCTCACGTTGTTCTTGCTTATCTGGAAGTGTTAGTCTTCGAGATCGGAAGTTCTTTAAACCTCATCCGTTATGATTATTTATTTATTCATTCAACACTTTTGCAGAGACTGGACTGAAATTCTCACTTCAATAACGTTATATAAGCACTGTTAGGACAACGAACCAAACGAAAACACGGCTTCTACTCCATCCCCGAGAGAGTAGAAAGAGCAGCTAAATCTCCTACATACTAGTAGAGCTTATTGGAGAAAAGAATATGCATTGGTCTCTACTGGAACAATTTTTATCGTAAATCTGTTCGATCAGATATGATTTGGTGTTTAAACGCAACAATAGCTGGAAACTCAACCAATTCTGTTCTTAAATATATCAGGAGATTGCTTTAGGGCAGAAAATTTGTCCACAGGGTTGTTTTGGGTAGAAGCTAACATCACGAAATACCGATAAGCATTTCGAAATACCTATTTCTTTACTACCCACAAGGGGCTAAACACAGAGGGGACAAACAAGGACAGACATAGGTATTAAGTCGATTACATCGACCCCAGTGCGTAACTGGTACTTAATTTATCGACCCCGAAAGGATGAAAGGCAAAGTCGACCTCGGCGGAATTTGAACTCACAGCGTAACGCAGACGAAATACCGCTAAGCATTTAGCCCGGTGTGCTAACATTTCTGCCAGCTCGCTGTCATAGACGGCGACGACAACGCTTAGTTCGATATCAGCTCTGATAGAGTAGTCTTATAACCAAAGATAGGTCAAACGTAGTTTATTAATGTTTACATTGGTCACTATGTCCTTCCCGTGGTACACTTAATTTGTCAATATCAAAGAAGTCAGCGTCGATTCATCGACGCCAAACAGCTGCCGCCAAAACGTCTCATAACCACTTGATAGAAATGTTGAATGTAAATATCCATGTTTGCATGTATATATATTTCTTTACTACCCACAAGGGGCTAAACACAGAGGGGACAAACAAGGACAGACAAAGGGATTAAGTCGATTACATCGACCCCAGTGCGTAACTTGTACTTAATTTATCGACCCTAAAAGGATGAAAGGCAAAGTCGACCTCGGCGGAATTTGAACTCGGAACGAAACGACAGACGAAATACGGCTACGAATTTCGCCCGGCGTGCTAACGTTTCTACCAGCTCGCCGCATGTATATATGTATGTAAATAGGTTGTATGTATGTATTCATGTATGTATCTATGTATGTATGTATGCATGTCATTATTCAGTTTTATTTCAAGAGTTCTTGCCAACAGAGAAAGAACCGTCTTCTAACCTAGATCCAAGGCTCCTTCATTGGAATTGCAACAATATCAAGAAGGTATTTTTGTTTGTTTGTGTGTGTATGTATATATATATGTATATGTGCAGATTTGTATGTTTTGTTTTATGTACGTATTTTAATGCATATAGTTGAATATCTAGACATGCTCATCTATACTTAAATGATAAAACTTCTGAGAAGTTTTACAGATTTTTACAATTCCAGTGACGGGTTGGGTCTGTAGTCTTCGAATCAGCTTTCTCTTTTCTGGTTCTGAGAAGCTTAATTTCTAAAGATTTGTATTTAGGCAGTGTGTCACATATTCAAATACCCCAATAATTACAAGTAAAAACCTAAACTTTAATCTGGATAGAGTAACGGCAGATTTCTGAATAGTTCAGCGTAGGTATTCTCTTTATCACTGTTCTTAAGCTTTATGTTAACATCCACTGGACACCTGATTTCCGCAACTTTATACAGTTTCTCTTCTCTGTCTCAAATCACTATATCAGGTGTGTTGTGCTTACATTTTATTGAGGTTTTCACTGGGGCATTCCGCTGGCACTCCTTTTTCTTATGAGTGGCTAAGGCTCCCACCACACTGTATGTTCTGAGTTCTTTATCCTCGGAGTTATGCATGCCATTGTTCAGTTTTATTTCAAGACTTCTTTCAAATAGAGAAAGAGACGCTTTCTAACCTAGATCCAAGGTTCCTTCATTTGAGTTTCAACATCAACAACAGGGTGTTTTTGTTTGAATGCATGTATGTATATATGTATGTATGTATGCATGTATGTATGTATGTATGTATGTATGTATTTATGTATGTATGTATGACTTTAAACTTCATCCAGTAGTGGAGCTCTAGTTCGGGAGGTCCGGGGTTTTGAGGTTTGTGGAATCACTTCTTAACCACTGTTGTTCTCAGGTCTTCTATTCTGACCCGGAGTTGTAGCACCTGTCTGAGTCCCAGCTATGGAATAACTAGCGAATGTGATTACAATCCATATAATTTCGGGAAGGCAGAAATGCCCTTGGTTTGTGTCAGGGTGCGCAATAAACCTATAAGGAGTGACGGACTCCTAGCTGTTGTCACAGCATCCTTCATGGTAAGAGACACTGATGTTGATGTTTGTTCCTTCTCAAGCCATGCCTGACTCATAAGGAACGGTTTACCGGTTTCTTTGGCGTATAGGTCCCCCACCTGGACGGGACGCCGGTCCGTCGCAGGTGAGCTACATGATGCAGGAGGAAAGAGTGAGAGAAAGTTGTGGCGAAAGAGTCAGCAGAAGTTCGCCATTACTTTCTGCCGGAGCCGCGTGGAGCTTAGGTGTTTCGCTCATAAACACTCACATCGCCCGGTCTGGGATTCGAACCCACGATCCCTCTACCGCGAGTCCGCTGCCCTAACCTCTAGGCCATGATGTACGAGGATGAGTCAAAAAGTGATGCCATTTTGTTTAGGACATGTATAATTACCAATAGAGGAACATGTACCAAAAGGAAGCTAGTCCTCTGTGGATCACATCTCTACTTCTCAACATAGTCACCATTTCTCTCAATAGCAATGTTCCACCTTCGAATGAGCGCATTTATCCCTGCCCCGTAAAATTCTGTTGACTGTTCTTTGAGCCACTTCTTCACTACAGTTTTCACTTCCTCGTCACTGGACTATCATTTCTTCCTCATCACTGGAATAATGTTGGCCTCTCAAACCCTCTTTCGTGGTGCCTAAGCGATGATAGTCCAGAGACGAAGAAGTGAAAACTAGTAAAGAAGTGGCTCAAAGAATAGTCAACAGAATTTTACGGGGCAGTGATACATGCTCTCATTCGAAGGTGGAACATTGTTATTGGGAGAAACGGTGACTATGTTGAAAATAGGGATGTGATCCAGAGAGGACCAGCTTCATTTTGGTGTACTATACATGTTCCTCTGTTAGTAAGTATACCTGTCCTAAACAAAATAACATTACTTTTTGACTCACCCTTGTAAAACATGCAGTTTCCTCTGATTAGAGGTTATCTCACTTTAGCCGGACAATAATTACGAGGACTCGGAGAGTGACACACATGTTGCACAAATTTGTCATTGTAACCCAATTACGTACAGATGTTCCTTTATGGTGACCTCGTTTGCCATTCCATCTACTAAAAGTCTTATAGCAATGTGCAGATCGAACCAATTGGAAGTGCACGGTAACTTACAACTCTCGTCTCTCACCAATCTTTCACACAAAACAGTTCTACAACGTGACTGAATATTCATCTGAGATGTCATGGATGAAAAATCAGAAATGCTACTGACAAGCAATCGCTATGTAATCTCTATGTAATCTTACATAGAGCAATCCCCGTATAAGAACAAAAGTTCTTTCACTTCTCTCATGGCGTTAATATGCATCGGAAAAGTATCGGAAATGCATGGACAGTACACCGTACCAAGAGTATGACTAAGCCAGGAATTCAATGCTTACAAATATACATAGAAATACATCAGTCTCTGAATTATGCATAATCACAAACATTTATTTATAGAGTAGGAATTAATTACGTGATAACAATCTTCAGTGGTTGTCCTAATCTCTACCCAGCTTTAACATCACCACTTGTCGCTTGGGTAATTTTGTGGGTTCAGCTTCGTTACAAAAATTCGGAACAAGTTAATGTCTGATCTTAGGGTAACTCAATATGTTGATGAAATATTTTCTGCTATAGAAAATTCATGAGTCTTGGTCTATTTCTTCTTTTCTTAAACCAGTTTCAGTAACCTTACAAACAGTTAATGGCCCCCGAGTTCTCTCCTCTAAGCCATTAAAGAAAAAGAAAGAAAACTGTTTTCAAAGGCAGCAGAAGTATTTATTGTTCGTGCTGGTTCCAACCATTAAACTTCTAACTCAATATAGCAACTTATTGTTTTCATTCAGATCTATACCTACCAGGGAAGAATGAATGAAATGTTTCATATATATATATATATATATATATATATATCTATATATATAGGTACATACCTACATATTCAATTTCTAGGAACAATGAAATGGTTTCAAAAGAGTAAGAGACTGAAATCCGAAGTCGATTCGCTAGAGTATATACTTCTACTCTATTGCTGTGACTGCTGAATCACAGTCAAGTTTCTTCATTAATCTCTATCATAAATTTCGTTGTTATAGTAAATGCAACACACCCCTACCTACATACAACTCTCATACATACATACATACATACATACCTACATACATCACACAAAAAACCACACACTACTACATACATACATACATACACCACACACACAATACCTACATACATATCATACATACATACATACATACATCATACTACACATACACACACATAATACTCATACATACATACATATCGTATCTGTTCTCGCTAGAATGCAATGCTAAGAGGGAGAGAAAAGTTAAAAAGAAAGTAAAGATTAACTTCAGAAAGGATGAGGAGAGTGAATGACAAGTTGTGTTAAGCAAGATGGAGTAAAAATCGTATGACGTAAAAATAAAATTTTTAAATTTCCGTCCTCTATTCTAATGTCTTTCAGAAATGTTCCTTCTCAACCAAATACAGACGAACACTTATACATACACACACATCCCAGTCACACGCTAAAACATGTATGTATATATTCTGATCCGCATACTCACACACGTACACAATACATATACACATACATTTGAAAGATGTAACATCCAAAGTACATGCGGAGACATTTCCTGTTAAAACTGAAATTTTCAAAGATTTATTTATTTATTTATTTTATATTTATATGTGCATGTACGTACACCACACACACACACACACACACACACACACACACCACACACACACACACACACACACAACACACATATAGAGAGAGACAGACAGACAGACAGAGACAAAGGAAGGTGTGGAAGAGAGAATTGGTATATACACATCAAAAACTAGATTCATAGAATTTAAGAACTCGAAAGGTTGTTAATTTTCAACAGTACATGTTAGTAGGACCGATGTGCATGTATGTATGTATGTAGGCATGTATGGATGTATATATGTGTGTTTGTGTGTATGTGTGTGTTTTATTACACGTTTCAGTCATTTGATTGCAGCCATGCTGGAGCACCGCCTTAAAGGATTTTAGTCGAAGAAATCGACCGGAGGACTTATTCTTTGTAAGTTTAGTACTTATTCTATCGGTCTCTTTTACCGAACTGCTAAGTTACGGGGACATAAACACACCACCGACTGTCAAGCGATGTTGGGGATGGGAACAAACACATAAAATACACACACACACACATATAATATATATATATTATGTATATATATATATTATACATATATATAGTATATATAATATGTACATATATATCTGTATATATATATTATATATAATATATGTGTGTGTTGTGTGGGTATATATATTATATAATATGGTATATATATATATATATATATATATATATATATATATATATATATATATATATATATATATATATATATATATAATAGAAATATTAAAATAACTAAGTCCTCTAAAAGAGAACAGCGGCAGCGTTCCGGAAAATAATAGTTACGCCATACTAATATGGCATTCTTATAAAATAAGACAAAAGCTGTCCGCTTATTATCTCCATTATGCATCGCCTTAAGTTAGGCTATTTGATACAACAAACTGTATCCATAAACCTTCGAACAGGGAGGATCAGTCGCTCCACACACTACTTGACCGGCAGCTACCGGTCAAGTAGTGTGGAGGCGACTGACCTCCCTTGTTCGAAGGTTATATGGATACAGTTTGTGTATCAAATAGCTAACTTAAGCGATGGCCTCATGAGCTAATAAAGCGAGACACTTTTTTCTTATTTTCTATAAATGCCATATTAGTATGGCGATAACTATATATATATATATATATATATTATATATATATATATATGTATTATATATATACTATATGAGTGTGGTCGTGTGTGTGCGTATGTATGTATGTATATATATATATATATATATAATTCTTTTCAGAATAGATAAAAAACCCACTGAACTCTGTTTCATAGCTTATCTAAATTAACTATTTCTTAACCATCCTCTCACACCGTCTCCGATGAAGGCATATAATAAATATCCTTGGAAACAGCTGTAAGACCTTCTATTTATAAATGTTCTAAAGTCTTCACAGCCTTTGTTTTTTTTTATCGCATTCTGAAACACAATTTTTTATATATACACATGCTGATATATGACCTGCATTGGACTTCCTATTCGCATAATCACCGAACCTGGAGTTTAACTATAGTCAATCCATAGCACTCACCCAGCATTACCTGACGACTTTGGGTCGTATTGACATTATTACCTCTCATAATCCCCCCTCACTCTCTCTCTCTCTCTCTCTCTCTATATATATATATTAATATATATATAAGGGTTTTTTTTTTAACTTAAAAGCGTTCCCTTCGTATACGCATTTATCACATTCTGTTAAAATATCTTATTAATGTGTTTGGTTTCTTTCTTTCCCTGATAAGATTACATTGTTTTACACCATTTTACTCCTTCTGGAATAATACCAATGTTGTCTTCGAAACATATGTCGGAAGTAAAAGAATTTGAATAACACCTGCGTTTAACTCCATTTATTTATATATCTATATTATACGAAACATTTCACCTAAACCTGGAGTTTCTACCTTTACAAATAGGCTGTTACATCTTTGTTACTTGCGTGAATTTTTGCTACCCTGGTAACTGTTTATTTATTTTTTCCGTGTTTTTAGTAAACACTGGAAAAAACGCACATATATTTTGTATATATATATATATACAGACACACACAAACACAGACACAGACACAGACACACACACACAGAGTAATATATTTAGCAGAAATGTATCAATTTCACATATAATTCTTACTTTGTATTCAACAGCTGTTTCAATAAGATAAGCACCAGAAATTGAATTATTACATAATTGTGATACATAGTTCATTTAAATTTCAAAACTGCATATAGCCAAATTACCATAAATTACCATGTGTGTGTGTGTCTATGTGAGTATTTCTATTTTTGTAAGTATATATATACATATGTATGTATGTATACATGTATGTATGTACGTATGTATGTAAGCTGTGTAATTATACGTTTGTCTATAATTTACATGTGGGAGGAAAGTATATTAAAATGATTTCTTATGATTGTCTCTTTTTCTTTCCGAAGTACCATTAAAGATACGTAATTCAAAATGTTATTTTGTTTCCACATTTAATATTTCAAATCGATTTGTTGCCCTTTTTCTGTATGTTGAGTAAAATATTATAAAATCCCAAGGTGAATACTTATCACAATACTTTCTAGAGATGAAAGATGAAAATTAGATATCGCAGAAGCTGTCTTTGGTTGTCCTTTGGAAAGACATAAACTTCTAATTAATTTAAACTTCTTACGTCGCTATAAAGCAAACCAAACGTTAGAATTAACATACCGTTTATCCCCTGTGCATTTGAAATAAAATTTATAGGCTTTACTTAATTATTAGCCAAAGCTATTGATGTGAAATGTTTAAGTGGATGAGTTATGAGACGACTGGCTTATAGATGAGCAGTAATCGATTTTCTGGAAACTTTGGTTTGAAAGCTTTTCTGTATTTCTGAGTTTTCAGAACCAAGGGTGGTCACTTTGGCCAACACACTATAAATTAAACAAATAATAGATTTACTTTTAAAAAAAAATGAAATACAGGTTCAATTACATTAGTATACATACTACTGCCCTGTGCAAGATACCTTTAAACTAGTCAAGTATTTACGGAACTTTGAATTTCCTACTGGTAAATTACTGACGTTATGAGAGATTCTGGATTATCAATATCTGGAAAGCTTTTCTTGTAGATGTATATTGAGAGTCAAAATGGGAATTTTTTTTTCGATTTTTCGCTCTAAATTTCGACAGAAAACCTTAAGCAGCATCGGCGCCATTTAAACTGCAGACAGTTACAATAAATACAACACCATGTAGTGATCTTACCTGAAATGGATTGGCTTTGTAGCACAGGTGGATGTTACATACATACCTCATCCACACCTCATGTTATAAAATTGGAATTAAACCTGGTACCTTTCAAAAACATACCCATACTAAGGGGATATATATATATATATATATATATATATATATATATATATATATATATATATATATATACATATATACTATACATAAACATACATACATCATACATACATACATACATACATACATCCATACATTCATACCGCATTCGTTGTTCCACATTTAAGTGTGTATATATAATCGTTTATTCTTGTAGTATTGTACTTGTTTCAGTCATTTGACTACGGCCATGCTAGTGCACCGCCTTTATA
>NC_043005.1:76324528-76327028 GCF_006345805.1 Octopus sinensis | reverse complement strand
TTCTTCCATTCATGAAATTCAACAACCTAACCCGCTACACGGTAATACACAAACAGATCAAAAGGTTTTTCTCTGTTTTATGTTTTGTTTTCATTCTTTAACTATTTGTCATTCTCCAGAATGAATTATTGCATTTCCTGTGTTCTTTTGATTTTTCTAGTTAGTGTTCCCATAAAAGAATAGTTGAAAACATTGAAGGAAAAGTGTTGTTTTCAATTTTTATTTCATTCTGAGAGGTCCTCATATCATTGCCCGGAAAGTTTAACCCTGAAAATAAGTTATTGGATCAATGCCAGTCAAACGTTTCTAGTTCGCTTAGAAAAAAATATGTCAGTGTAGGTAAGACAATTATTATGATAATGAAGTAAACCCGCAATAGACCTGAGTATAGTTTGACTTCAATATATGTACGTGTGTCTATGTAAGTACGTATATATACAGACAGATAGACGTAGATAGATAGATAGATAGATAGATAGATAGATAGATAGATAGATAGATAGATAGATAGATAGATAGATAGATAGATAGATAGATAGATAGATAGATAGATAGATAGATAGGTAGATAGATAGATAGATAGATAGATAGATAGATAGATAGATAGATAGATAGATAGATAGATAGATATATAACTTTCCTTTTTGGTCACACAGGGCTGAACACAGAGGGGACAAATACAAATGTAAGATAGATACATAGATAGATAGATACATAGATAAATAGAAACATATATTCAGACAAAGACAGAGGCAAACATTCAGCTAACACACGCTTTGAAAATACAGTCTATATACAGCGCAGTATAAAATATGCAAAGACTTTTCTCAAGTTCAGAATAACATTTTGTTCTTGTTTTGTACTTCATTCCAACGTTGGACCCTTGAATCTTTGTTTGAAACGAGTTCCTTCCTTATAGGAAGGCTTCAAATAATTAGAAATAGAAGGGAGATTACTCACATGCATACATTCTATAAACATACATGTATGTATATATCCATGTATATGAAGGTGCATGGCTCAGTAGTTAGAGCGTCGGGCTCGCAAACATGAGGCAATGAATTCAATTCCCGGACCGGGTGTTTGTTGTGTTCATGAGTAAGGTTTTTTTTATTTCACGTTGCTCCAGTTCACTCAGCTGTAGAAATGAGTTGCGACATCACTGGTGCCAAGCTGGATCGGACTTTGGCCTTACCCTTGGATAACATCGATATCGTGGAGAAGGGTGACTGATATGCAAGGGCAACTGCTGGTCTTTCATAAATATTGTAGGAGGGGAACCTTCTAGGTGCAAGCCACGATCATTCATGACTGAAGAGGGTCTTTACCCTTTTTGTAGACATACTTAAAGAGATAGGTGTGCAAACGAAAGAAAAGCATACTCAATCATTTTGTTGAGTTCGCGTATATTTGTATTAACACTGTCACTCGGGATCAGTTTACAGTTTTCCATGAGTGAGAAATATATTTCTGACCGTTCGGATTGTTGTTTCTGAATGTCAACGCTTTCACTGCTTTTGAATGTGTTTGGTTGATATTGGATCATTAGTAAAACTCAATCACATTGCTTGGTTATTATATGACAAGATGAGGCGGCGTGCTGGCAGAAACGTTAGCACGCTGGTCGAAATGCTTAGCGGTATTTCGCCTGTCGCAACGTTAAAGGTTCAAATTCCACCGAGGTCGACTTTGCCTTTCATCTTTTCGGGTCGATAAATTAAGTACCAGTAAAACAATGGGGTCGATGTAATCGATTATCTCCCTTCCCCAAATGTCAGTCCTTGTGCCTATAGTAGAAAGGATTATACAACGGGTTGGATAGTTGCTGCCAGTGGTTAGGAATGGCTACTGACTGCTGAATGCTACACTTCCACTGTTTACAGCAGTGCTTGGAAGGAAGGTATGTAGCTTGTGATCGTCGCATTGACCATGACAAAGAAAGTTGAGCAGAGAACCTGTATCAAAGTTTGCCGAAAGCTTGGCGATACCTGCTTAGAGGACTACGCAAAGTTTTCATAAAGTGTTCATCGTTCTCGTCACAGTCAAGGTCTTGTGCAACTGAAACCCGAGTATCTTTTTTTGTCAGATGAGAGAAGTTTGGGCACAAATTTGGCAGACGCCTCATATCCAAATCTTCAGTGATAACGGACTGAGCTGAACCGTAACTAATCTGCGCATAATCTCATAACTCGCGGGTGGTGATTCGATATTTCATCTCATAGCTGCAAGAACATCTGCGATGTTTTCTCAGGTATGCTGGTTGTAGGTCTCCAAGAATGTTCATTAATATCGACATTTCTCGGTCATTTTGGAAACCTCTGAACCACTCGTACACTTGTGTGCGGTTCATACACACCTCTTTATAAATTTTCTACAACTATGCACATGCCTGAGCAGGTAACGCCATGACAACTTTCTCTGCGACAATCACACGCTACACACCTTCCTTTCAAGCACTTCTGTAAACAACGGACGTGAGCTGGAACGTTAAAACGTAGTG
>NC_043005.1:76314528-76319528 GCF_006345805.1 Octopus sinensis | reverse complement strand
AGCAATACTCACACCGCCAAGTAGTAGTAGTAATTCAGAAATTAGGTGAAAATTTAAAAACATTTACCCTAATTCATCTTTTAGACGTTGCAACGTTTCTGTGTCATTAATGATTAAATTAGCTTAATTAAATTAAATTAAGCCAATCTACCATAGGTTACACTTCATCAGTAAAAGACCTGGGAGAGACAAATATACACGAGGCGTCTGTATCGATGCCTACGGGGAATCTGACTTAAAATTTTCAAGACTGAAGTATTCGCGCAACAACTTATCAGCAGTAAATAAAACTGCCGATTCAATCTCAGATTATTCAGAAAATATCAATAGTCAATTTAGGGTAGTAGCAAAAAAATTCAGTAGAAATTTATCGCAACCAGCGGCCTGGTGGAAAAGAGAAAATAGTCATCGACTAAATATATAAATATAAAATTAGGAGTGACCCCAACAGGTCACTCGTCCACCAGAAAGAGCAGCCATAACTCACACCGCCAAGTAGTAGTAATCAGAAATTAGGTGAAAATTTAAAAACATTTACCCTAATTCATCTTTTAGACGTTGCAACGTTTCTGTGTCATTAATGATTAAATTAGCTTAATTAAATAAATTAAGCCAATCTACCATAGGTTACACTTCATCAGTAAAAGACTGGGAGAGACAAATATACACGAGGCGTCTGTATCGATGCCTACGGGATATCTGACTTAAAATTTTCAAGACTGACGTATTCGCGCCAAACTTATCAGCAGTAAATATAAACTGCCGATTCAATCTCAGAATTATTCAGAAAATTATCAATTAGTCAATTTAGGGTAGCAAAAAAATTCAATAGAAATTTATCGCAACCAGCGGCCTGGTGGAAAAGAGAAAATAGTCATCGACTCTAAATATATAATATAACATTTAGGAGTGACCCCAAACAGGTCACTCGTCCACCAGAAAGAGCAGCCATAACTCACACCGCCAAGTAGTAGTAATTCAGAAATTAGGTGAAAATTTAAAAAACATTACCCTAATTCATCTTTTAGACGTTGCAACGTTTCTGTGTCATTAATGATTAAATTAGCTTAATTAAATTAAATTAAGCCAATCTACCATAGGTTACACTTCATCAGTAAAAGACCTGGGAGAGACAAATATACACGAGGCGTCTGTATCGATGCCTACGGGATATCTGACTTAAAATTTTCAAGACTGACGTATTCGCGCCAAACTTATCAGCCAGTAAATATAAACTGCCGATTCAATCTCAGAATTATTCAGAAAATTATCAATTAGTCAATTTAGGGTAGCAAAAAAATTCAATAGAAATTTATCGCAACCAGCGGCCTGGTGGAAAAGAGAAAATAGTCATCGACTAAATATATAAATATAACAATTAGGAGTGACCCCAACAGGTCACTCGTCCACCAGAAAGAGCAGCCATAACTCACACCGCCAAGTAGTAGTAATTCAGAAATTAGGTGAAAATTTAAAAACATTTACCCTAATTCATCTTAGACGTTGCAACGTTTCTGTGTCATTAATGATTAATTAGCTTAATTAAATTAAATTAAGCCAATCTACCATAGGTTACACTTCATCAGTAAAAGACCTGGGAGAGACAAATATACACGAGGCGTCTGTATCGATGCCTACGGGATATCTGACTTAAAATTTTCAAGACTGACGTATTCGCGCCAAACTTATCAGCAGTAAATATAAACTGCCGATTCAATCTCAGATTATTCAGAAAATTATCAATTAGTCAATTTAGGGTAGCAAAAAAATTCAATAGAAATTTATCGCACCAGCGGCCTGGTGAAAAAGAGAAAATAGTCATCGACTAAATATATAAATAAAAATTTAGGAGTGACCCCAACAGGTCACTCGTCCACCAGAAAGAGCAGCCATAACTCACACCGCCAAGTAGTAGTAATTCAGAAATTAGGTGAAAATTTAAAAACATTACCCTAATTCATCTTTTAGACGTTGCAACGTTTCTGTGTCATTAATGATTAAATTAGCTTAATTAAATTAAATTAAGCAATCTACCATAGGTTACACTTCATCAGTAAAAGACCTGGAGAGACAAATATACACGAGGCGTCTGTATCGATGCCTACGGGATATCTGACTTAAAATTTTCAAGACTGACGTATTCGCGCCAAACTTATCAGCAGTAAATATAAACTGCCGATTCAATCTCAGAATTATTCAGAAAATATCAATTAGTCAATTTAGGGTAGCAAAAAAATTCAGTAGAAATTTATCGCAACCAGCGGCCTGGTGGAAAAGAGAAAATAGTCATCGACTAAATATATAAATATAACAATTTAGGAGTGACCCCAACAGGTCACTCGTCCACCAGAAAGAGCAGCCATAACTCACCACCGCCAAGTAGTAGTAATTCAGAAATTAGGTGAAAATTTAAAAACATTTACCCTAATTCATCTTTTAGACGTTGCAACGTTTCTGTGTCATTAATGATTAAATTAGCTTAATTAAATTAAATTAAGCCAATCTACCATAGGTTACACTTCATCAGTAAAAGACTGGAGAGACAAATATACACGAGGCGTCTGTATCGATGCCTACGGGATATCTGACTTAAAATTTTCAAGACTGACGTATTCGCGCCAAACTTATCAGCAGTAAATATAAACTGCCGATTCAATCTCAGAATTATTCAGAAAATTATCAATTAGTCAATTTAGGGTAGCAAAAAAATTCAATAGAAATTTATCGCAACCAGCGGCCTGGTGGAAAAGAGAAAATAGTCATCGACTAAATATATAAATATAACAATTTAGGAGTGACCCCAACAGGTCACTCGTCCACCAGAAAGAGCAGCCATAACTCACACCGCCAAGTAGTAGTAATTCAGAAATTAGGTGAAAATTTAAAAACATTTACCCTAATTCATCTTTTAGACGTTGCAACGTTTCTGTGTCATTAATGATTAAATTAAATTAAGCCAATCTACCATAGGTTACACTTCATCAGTAAAAGACCTGGGAGAGACAAATATACACGAGGCGTCTGTATCGATGCCTACGGGATATCTGACTTAAAATTTTCAAGACTGACGTATTCGCGCCAACTTATCAGCAGTAAATAAAACTGCCGATTCATCTCAGAATTATTCAGAAAATTATCAATTAGTCAATTTAGGGTAGCAAAAAAATTCAATAGAAATTTATCGCAACCAGCGGCCTGGTGGAAAAGAGAAAATAGTCATCGACTAAATATATAAATATAACAATTTAGGAGTGACCCCAACAGGTCACTCGTCCACCAGAAAGAGCAGCCATAACTCACACCGCCAAGTAGTAGTAATTCAGAAATTAGGTGAAAATTTAAAAACATTTACCCTAATTCATCTTTTAGACGTTGCAACGTTTCTGTGTCATTAATGATTAAATTAGCTTAATTAAATTAAATTAAGCCAATCTACCATAGGTTACACTTCATCAGTAAAAGACCTGGGAGAGACAAATATACACGAGGCGTCTGTATCGATGCCTACGGGATATCTGACTTAAAATTTTCAAGACTGACGTATTCGCGCCAAACTTATCAGCAGTAAATATAAACTGCCGATTCAATCTCAGAATTATTCAGAAAATTATCAATTAGTCAATTTAGGGTAGCAAAAAAATTCAATAGAATTTATCGCAACCAGCGGCCTGGTGGAAAAGAGAAAATAGTCATCGACTAAATATATAAATATAACAATTTAGGAGTGACCCCAACAGGTCACTCGTCCACCAGAAAGAGCAGCCATAACTCACACCGCCAAGTAGTAGTAATTCAGAAATTAGGTGAAAATTTAAAAACATTTACCCTAATTCATCTTTTAGACGTTGCAACGTTTCTGTGTCATTAATGATTAAATAGCTTAATTAAATTAAATTAAGCCAATCTACCATAGGTTACACTCATCAGTAAAAGACCTGGGAGAGACAAATATACACGAGGCGTCTGTATCGATGCCTACGGGATATCTGACTTAAAATTTTCAAGACTGACGTATTCGCGCACAACTTATCAGCAGTAAATATAAACTGCCGATTCAATCTCAGAATTATTCAGAAAATTATCAATTAGTCAATTTAGGGTAGCAAAAAAATTCAATAGAAATTTATCGCAACCAGCGGCCTGGTGGAAAAGAGAAAATAGTCATCGACTAAATATATAAATATAACAATTTAGGAGTGACCCCAACAGGTCACTCGTCCACCAGAAAGAGCAGCCATAACTCACACCGCCAAGTAGTAGTAATTCAGAAATTAGGTGAAAATTTAAAAACATTTGTTAGATTGGCTTAATTTAATTTAATAAGCTAATTTAATTAAGCTAATTTAATTAAGCTAATTTAATCATTAATGACACAGAAACGTTGCAACGTCTAAAAGATGAATTAGGGTAAATGTTTTTAAATTTTCACCTAATTTCTGAATTACTACTACTTGCGGTGTGAGTTATGGCTGCTCTTTCTGGTGGACGAGTGACCTGTTGGGGTCACTCCTAAATTGTTATATTTATATATTTAGTCGATGACTATTTTCTCTTTCCACAGGCCGCTGGTTGCGATAAATTTCTATGAATTTTTTTGCTACCCTAAATGACTAATTGATAATTTTCTGAATAATTCTGAGATTGAATCGGCAGTTTATATTTACTGCTGATAAGTTTGGCGCGAATACGTCAGTCTTGAAAATTTTAAGTCAGATATCCCGTAGGCATCGATACAGACGCCTCGTGTATTTTGTCTCCCCAGGTCTTTTACTGATGAAGTGTAACCTATGGTAGATTGGCTTAATTTAATTTAATTAAGCTAATTTAATCATTAATGACACAGAAACGTTGCAACGTCTAAAAGATGAATTAGGGTAAATGTTTTTAATTTTCACCTAATTTCTGAATTACTACTACTTGGCGGGGTGTGAGTTATGGCTGCTCTTTCTGGTGGACGAGTGACCTGTTGGGGTCACTCCTAAATTGTTATATTTATATAT
>NC_043005.1:76272028-76309528 GCF_006345805.1 Octopus sinensis | reverse complement strand
TGAGAGCATTGCACAAATACATCATACATAACAAAGTTCGATGAGAGTGTTTTGATAAAAACTTTCGTCCCACCCTACCCCAGCTAGTAATGTAGCTTCTCAGGTATGAAGGTATATATGCGCTCTTTTTTATTAATTGATTACTGCTTCTATCGTTGCATGGATAATACCAACCTACCTAGATACTACGTAATACATGAATATATATATATATATATATATACGCAAATGTAGAACGTTACATTGAGTGCTCACCACCGCATTGGTAGATAAATAATCTCTTTATTTATGAATTAAGGCTACCACTGGTTTCGCGTTAAGAAAAGTAGGAAAATATCCAAGTATCTTAATTTTTCAAGCTGGTCATATGGGGATAGGTGTTCGCCCCCATTTTAGAAAGCGATCTCGTTTCGTTCACGAGTAATCCCGAGAACGAAACTAGTTTGTTTTCCAAAATGACCGGTTTGAAAAATTGTTAAGATACTTGGATGTTTTCCTACTCTTCTTAATATGAAACCAATGGTAGCCTTAATTCATAAATAAAGAAATTATATATATATATATATATGTATATATGCGTTTCACTCCACATGCATTACACGTGCTACTAATAGTTTCACGTGCATGGCAAGTACATTCATCAGGCGCTTATTATTCTATGAAATTAGGAAGTTTAAATGGAGGACCGGGTGAGAGGCGATCTTAAAGCCAACCATATTTAATGGAAGATTCCACTATTGCTGAGCTACCAAATTGAACCGATGCAGAGCATTCAGATGAATTTAAATCGAAACAAACATAAAAAGATAAAGTAAAATGATAAAGTTATAAATAATAAAAATTATAAAATTAAATTAAATTATAAACGTGTCAACATATAAAATCTGAAAACATATACAGATCTACAAATTATCCGAAAGCTATAGAAATATATACAAATACATAAGCTATATACAATACAAAGATTATACAAGTGCAAAAATAATTATATACAAGTACACAAATAAACATACATAAATTGCATAAAAATATAAGTAGGAAAACTCTATGGTGTCTGCTATAAAGTTCTATAATTATAATATATAAAAATTGCAAAAAGAATATGAAAGGATGGAAAAAATATAATGCAGATTTAGATATGAGATAGAAATCGACACAATGAAAGAAGAAACTATATCTATATTCCTAGATCCTAGACATTATAAAGAAAAGTAAAAAAAAAAATGACCAACCAATCGAGAATCGGTGGAATTTTCCAGTTTTTAAGACATATTTAAACATGTATTTACAGCCACTAAAAATTTCTGACCTCGAGTTCAGTATCGAGTTCGAAATCTCGGATCTAAATAAAATCTGCGCCTCTCCGCTTAATCGTATGTGGTACATTTTTCTCTTTGATGGCCCAAATGTGGCTCGCCAACTTTGTGGTTTTGCTTTTCTCACTGTGGCGGAACGACGCCATTGTTGCTGCGTAGTGTTTTTTTTTTTTTTAATTCCTTCCCATAGTCCGATGTATGTTCTTTTATCGGTTCTGTCACTGCTATTAAGGGTTGCTCCGTATATAATGGACTTCGTCATACACTGCTGGTCCAGCGGGCAGGATTCCGCGTTGCGACTATTGCAACCTGATTCAGTTTCCTGTTGGTTCTTGCGGGTGATAATACTTTTTATGCTCAAGCAGCAGCTATATGATAATTTGACGGAATTTCTGTTAAATATTTTCCTGTATCTATGAGCATCAGAAAAAATGTTTATCTAGGAGGGCCAGGAATTTTCTGCCAATATTCGTCTTTACATTCAGGGAAAAAGAAAGGGCAAACCAAATAATTTTTCTTGATCTGCTTATAGAATTGTTATAAGAATGTGATACTTTATCATTAATTTTTTATGTATCTTATTAATGCTATTATTAGAAGAAGGTTTATATACCAATTCTTTAAATCCACTATTAGTTAAAGCTATGTTATAATATGGGGCAGCCGTCTCGAAAATTTCCCTAGAGGACGAGAGATTAGATACCCTTTTGCTAATGTTTGCTACTAGATTTTTTATTATAACAGGAGGGTGGTAGGACTGTCTGTGTAAATATGTTAGTTTTTCATTGAGTTTATGGTAAGGCTTATAGGACGAGGAATTTAGATTTAATGAAACATCTAAATATTCGACCGCTGAAAGGTTCGTGACTACTGTGATTCTCAAGCCCAACGGATTAAACGTAAAGATAAGACGCTTTCTGATCTTATCAAGTGCATTTCCATCACACATGTTGGAAACAAACAAGCCGTCATCGCGGTACACTCCAACATCATGAGATGGAGGCCTCCTCTTCAATATATTTAGTATATAAGGGCTGACCAAATCACAGATATCGGCGCTGTCGTACGATCCCATAGAAACCTCGAATAACTCATCGCCACCTGATTTTTTTTACCCAAGTTCCCACTTTGCTAAATAATAATGTTTAATCTGGCATGTCTAATAAAATCCAATTCTATACTCCCAATATCGACCAATGATCTAGCAAATTCAATAGCTTTGTCTAGTAGTGAACTAGAGATGGCGGGGTAAAAAATCAATAAAATCAAAATTAATGAATTTTGCCTTATCCTTATTTTTAATCCTACTGAACCAATCTACTGCTGTGAAATTATTATTCTACTGTCTGAAGCCAGTAATTTTCCTTCTTTATTATTAACATTTCTCAGTATTTTCTTAGCCACTAATCTTATTTCGGATTTGGCCGGATTTAGCAAACTACAAGTGGGTTCAGCGTGGAAATTAGGTTTGTGGCCATTTCACGTAATAAAAGCCAATCTCTTCGCTAAACACTCTAATCTATCATATCATCGATATTTCTACGACTCACAAGAATTTAAACGTCTTGATTTCATCGAATAATCAACGCCTGATGAACGTACTTGTCAGATATGTGAAACTATTAATAACCCATGTAATGCATATATAATGAAACGCATATTGGACTCTCATTAGATGGAGTACTCTGCTAGGTGGCGTTTTTATGCAAATCAATATATATATATATATATATATATATATATATATATTATATATATATATATATATATATATATATAGTTTACGTGTATGTATACGTCCACATACAAAAGAAACTACACAGGTGCATACATAGCATATTCATATACACACATAATCATATATATTCATAAATATATACATATACACACACACACGCACATACACACACATAATCTGAACCACAAAAAAAAATGTCGCACATATACTAAATAGAAACCGGTTTATTAACAGACTGTCATAGCATTGCTTGAAGAGTGCTAATTAAGAAACCGTTTTCCTAATGATAAAACGTCATTTCCTGAAACATGTTTGACGTCACATGGTGTCACGTGATGACGTAATATCTCCTTGATCCAAAGAAATGAACTCAATATCTTGTGTGATCACTGTTAGCGTTGATTACCGCCAGGCCTCTTCTGTACATTGCACCAAACGATTGATGAAGGCCATTGGGTTCGCAGCCCACACTCTGTTAAACCTTGCAGTGAGTTGTGCCGCAGATACGTATATATTTACAAATTAATACGTCCGCACTGCGCTCATGCAAAATTATAATACCGAATATCTTACGTAAATTGTCCTAAGCATGCAAACACATAGCTGTTCACCAAAAGATTGTTGAATGTAACGACAGAAAAGCAGTGAGACATAAAAAAATTGAAATGAAACAGATATACTTGCATAGCAAGTGATCTGATCTAAGATCGTGTGCAGGAACGAAAACAATTTCAGCGTGGAAGGTGTTTATAAGCCATTTAAGAAACACACAAAAACCATTAGATTCATTTCGACACTTAATTTGTCAAAATATTTTCGTCGCTTTGACACCGCGACCTGTTCACTGACAAAATTTCGTGCTGCAATTTATTATTACAAATGCATAATTATATACTCAAAATTACACACACACATACACACACAAACACACACAACACACACAGGTGCGTACGTACTCTTTTAATGTTACATTACATGTATTCAATACCTTTTTGAAACATTTTTAGTGCTTGACTACTTCTTCCATTCATTTCATTCAGGGATTTAATTATCGTATAATAAGCAACATTGCTTGCCTTCGAACTGGAGCTGTATAGCATATGACATCTTATCGGAATTTTCTAATTTCGATATGGGACGAAGCATAGTTGATGCATTGTTTAATATCAATAAAGCCTTATTGATCATTCATCATTTCCTATGTTATCGTTTCCTGTGTTTTCTATACCAGCCTTGTTTACGCTAGAGGCATAAACCAACAAGTTTCACCACGATTGGTTGGGTCCTGCTAGATTATCATATGCACACATACGTGTGTACGTGTATGTCTTTTTGTATGTACATGTGTGTTTCTGTGTGTATAAACATCTACGTCAATCAAAATATTGCGCGAGGGCAAAATGTTTATAAAAGTAATATAAATCATTACACTTTTATTTTGAATTGTGTACCACGAGTACATATGAAAATAACCCACTTTAAACTGATTTCAGCTGAGTAAATATTTTATATAAATATGAGTGGGGTTAGTTCTGTGTAGATATGTTCATACAATATACATATATTCATACATAAATATATTCGAAAATTGCATATATGATTGCGTTTTACTATACAATTGTCAACTATGAAATATGCTGTATATATTTATATACATATAAGTTCAGTAAAAATTTAGATTCAGTTGAATATGGTACTTAAGTTAAAGGCACCAGAATTTAATATGGTATTATCCATATAATTCCAAATGGGGTGATTATAATCAAAATAAGCAACAAGGATATCCAGAGGTAATGCAGTACGATCGTTTCATGCGACTCCATTTAATTGAACAATGCAAGTAATACAATGAAAGTAATGCAAGTAATGATGTAATACATGCATTGTTCAATTAAATGGAGTCGCATGAAACGATCGCACTGCATTACATCTGGATATCCTTGTTGCTTATTTTGATTATATATATATATATTATATATATATATATTATATATATATATATAATATATATATATATACACACACTCTTATAATCTGGATAGAGTAACTGCAGATTTCTCTATAGTTCAGCGTAGGTATTCTCTTTTTCACTGAACTTCAGCTTTATGTTAAACATGCACTGGGTAGCTGATTTCCACAAATGTACAGTTTCTCATCTTTATCCCAAATCATCTATGCATGTATGTATGTATGTATGTATGTATGTATGTATGTATGTATGTATGTATGTATGTATGTATGTATGTATGTATGTATGTGTGTGTGTGTGTATGTATTCTTTTATTCTTTTATTTGTTTCAGTAATTTGATTGCGGCCATGCTGGAGCACCGCCTTTAGTCGACCAAATCGACCCCAGGACTTATTCTTCGTAAACCTAGTATTATTCTATCGTCTCTTTTTGTCGAACTGCTAGGTTACGGGGACGTAAACACACAAGCATCAGCTGTCAAGTGATGGTGGGAGGACAAACACAGACACACAAACATACACACACACACACACACACACACACACACACATATATATATATATATATATAATATATATATATATATATATACGACGGGCTTCTTTCAGTTTCCGTTTACCAAATCACTCACAAGATTTTGGTCGGTCCGAGGCTATGGTAAAAGACATTTGCCCAAAGTGCTACGCAGTGGGACTGAACCCGGAACCATGTGGTTGGTAATCAAGCTACTTACCACACAGTCACTTATGCATATTAGGTCTCAAATTTTTAATTCATGACCAGCAATGTCGGGCGAAGTCGATTATGTCGACCCAAGTGCTCAACTTTATAGGCCCGAAAGGATGAAAGGTAAAGTCGACCTCGGCGGAATTTGAACTCAGGACAAAAGACTGTCGAAATGTTGCTAAGCATTTGGCCCAGTTAGCTAACATGCTGCGTATATTGATGTATAGATATATTGATATATAAACAATGAAACAGATAGATAGATAGATAGATAGATAGATAGATAGATAGATAGATAGAGAGATAGATAGATAGATAGATAGATAGATAGATAGATAGATAGATAGATAGATAGATAGATAGATAGATAGATAGATAGATCAGAGCAAATAGAATAAGTCAAATTATTTTTAGTCCCTAACATCTCAAACGTTATCTACATTATACTAAACCAAATACATTAGCGATTAACTACATTCAAATGATATCCATCTTACTATGTACAGGTAAATACCACATATAAATTAACATCTAAATCTTTCTCAAATAATTCTGCCGCGATACTATATACTGAATATTCATCCGCAGATATTCAATACCACTAAAATGTAATCGATGGCAACATACACACTGCAGTCTACACCACTGAACGTGCCAAACATTTGGTGGCGACAAATTTTAACAGTATACTTCAATTTTTAAGATTATTATTAAGAATGCTTGTCATTGTTATTCTTATATAAAGAGAACTTTCACTGTTATTTTCAAGATATAACTATTATTTCCATAAAAGAAACTCAGACAGATATGTGTATCTATATATGGAGACAATTTGACAATATCATACTGAATACTTGAAGTACTCCAGGCTTGTGAGGAGGCAGAAATATATTTATCGTAATCAGCAAAGTTCATATCGTATACAAGAAGAAACCGAGCTTTTGCGAAAGAAAATAGTCGTTGCTTTAATAACTATACACTTAGTGGTTCGGGTGTCAGCATCATTATCGTAAGATTGTGGTTTCAGTTTCTGGACCGGGCGACGCGTTGTGTCCTTCAGTAAAACACTTCATTTCACGTTGCACCAGTCCACTAAGCTGGTAAAAATGAGTAATGCTGTGATGGACTGGCGTCCTGTCCAGCTGGGAAACACATACGCCATAGAAACCGGGGAACCGAGCCCAGGAACCTGGCTAGACTTTAAAAGAGCGCATTTATTTATTTATTATTTTATATATATATATATAATATATATATATATATATATATAATAGTGAGAGAGAGACAGACAGACAGACAGACAGACAGAGGTACAGACCTCCTTCGGTCATGAATGACCATGGGATTGCAAGTCCGGGCAAGGTTGCTTATGGAAGACCAGCAGTCGCCTGTGCATACCGGCCTCCCCTCTCCATGCCACCAGTGTAATCCAAGGGAAAGGCAAAGGCCGATACAGCTTGGCACCAGTGACGTCGCAACTCATTTCTACAGCTGAGTGAACTGGTGCAATGTGAAGTTAGTTAGTTAGTTAGTTAATTTGGCTCAAAAGCAAATAGCAAGGCCATGTAGGGGGACATGGAGTTAAGTACAGGGTGGTGTTCATGTAAAGAGTTCAGGCCACTTGAGGTCAAGGGAGGCTTTGAACAAAGCGGTCGTCGGCATCTTCACCATCTCGTCTGGCAGCTTGTTCCACGGATCCGCAACCCGGACGGAGAAAGCTCCTCTCCTTCGATTGAGATGAAATCGTCGCAGGTAGAGCTTTTCGGAATGACCCCGCAGCCGACGCTCTGGAGCAGGAGTGAAGAACAGCTCTTTCGAGAGGTTACACTTTCCGCTTATGATGTTGTGGGAGAGAATGAGATCACCACGGCGGCGGCGTTTTTCAAGAGAATAAAGGTCGAGCGTCCTCAGCCTTTCTTCGTAGGACAAATTTTTGAGACCAGGAACCATGCGGGTAGCCAGCTTCTGGACTCTTTCGAGATGCTGTATGTCTTTGAGGAGATAAGGAGAAGAGGCTTGAATCCCATACTCCAGTATGGGTCTCACCAGCGTGACATAGAGTGGTAGGAATATGGCTGCTGTGAGCATTCCGAATGACCGTCGAATCAAGAACAGAATTCCGCGTGCTTTGTTGGCAGCATGGACGCACTGGGCCGAAGGCGAAAAGGAGGAATCCACCAAGATACCCAGGTCCTTTACCTGATCGGTCCTCTCCAGCAGCAGACGACCCGGCTCGAAATCAAGTTGAGTTGCAGGAGTAGAGCCGACAGGCAGATGACAGCACTTTGACACGTTCAGACACAGGTCCCAATCGTTAGACCACTTCCAAATTTGGTGGAGGCATCGACGAAGATCCTCTATATTACCGCGAGGAGCGACCAGTTTGATATCGTCGGCAAATAGAAGGGTGTGTTGCGTGAGGTCGTCGGGTAAGTCATTTATGAAGACTAAGAACAACAAGGGCCCAAGCACTGAACCTTGAGGCACGCCACTGCTCGCACTGGAGACGTCGGACCGCGAACCATTAACTTGGACTTGGAAGGAGCGATCTGAGAGGAAGGCACCAACCCATCGTAATATCCGGATGGAAACTATATGCTTGAAGCTTGACAAGTAATAGGCGGTGGTTTACCGAGTCAAAAGCTTTGGCAAAGTCCAATAAAACGATGTCAACAGCATCACTATCATCGAGGATGCGCGTCACCAATTCTTCCATTACTAGTAAGTTGGTCAAGCATGATCTCTTCGGCACGAAGCCGTGTTGGGAATCAGAGATAGAGGCTGTGTTTAGGAGGTGGAGCATCATACTTTTCTTAAGGATGGTTTCGAACATCTTGCTGCTGATTGATGTGTAAGGGAAACCGGTCGGTAGTTAAGCGGGTCTTCGCGGCTCCCTTTCTTGAAAATTGGGCAGATTATCGCTGTTCTCCAGTCTGCAGGTATAACACCCGTCGCCAATGACATATTGAATAGTCGTGTTAAGGGCTCGCAGATGACCGGAGCCAACGCTTTGATAACCCGTGGGTGTATGCCGTCAGGGCCGTGACCCTTGTTGACATCGAGGCTTGAATAACACGTTTGAATTCGTCCCGCGTGATGACCAATCGAAGCATTGGAGGTACCGATCTATCAAATGGAGGGGGTTCACGACCATCATCTTGTTTGAAAATAGTTGAAAAAGCCTCGGCAAATAATTGACTCTGTTGATAAGGGTCCTCAATCGATACACCTGTTGAGTCTACCAACGTTGCAATCTGGTTGTTCAAGCGGGAATTCCGCTGGACATGGGCAAAGAAGGTTTTTGGATTGCTACTGGCATTTGCCGCGATTTTGTATTCATAACTGAAGCGTTCTTTCTTTCAATTTTCACGGCTCGGTCTCGTTGAGTTTTGTACACCTCAAAAGCTGCAGTCGAATCCAGATTTTTGAATTCAGCCCAAGCAATATCTCTGAGTCGACGTTCTCGTTTAACCTTCTTCGTCACCCAGGGCTTGTGTTTCTTCTTCTTGGGAAGCCCAACGGGAACTGCCTGGTCAGTCAAACAGATTACATATGCTTTGAGGGATGACCATAGTATTGCTCAAGAACACAACACAGAGCCCGGTCCGGGAATTAGACTCTCTATCACATGATAGCGAGCCCGGTAGGCTAACCACAGAGCTATGTCTTCACATAATACATAGATATATACATACATACATATATAATTATATAATATATTATATATATATATATATATATATAATATATATAATATATATATATATACACCATCGGACGGAGATACAGATAGATAGATAGATAGATAGATAGATAGATAGATAGATAGATAGATAGATAGATAGATAGATAGATAGATAGATAGATAGATAGATAGATAAATAATATAGTGAAAATAATAAAACAGCCTATCATACAGTTCATACAAAAAGATACATCTTCCATACACTTTACAATACAAAATCTATGTAAAAAAGAGTATGCTTTTTTTAATTATTTTGGATCTCAACCCTAGAACGGTACCAACATTTCGAGTGTCACGACTTTCTTCCAGGGTTAGACAACGGACAGACATGTTGTTTCTAAAACTTTGTTTACTCTATGATCGAAAATTACAAACAGGCGACATGTCATAGCCGTAGGAGTTGAGAGAGTTTCGAAAAAAATTGTTCATAAATCATATGTGTGTTTGTGTAGTGTGTGTGTGTGTGCGTGTGTGTGTGTGTGTGTGTGTGTGTGTGTTTGTGTGTGTATGTCTGTGTGTTTGTGTGTGCGTGTGTGTGTATTTGTATTTCGTTTTATATAAAAGATGTAAAGCTTTTCTATATATACAGAACTGAGAATGTGTGTATGTCTGTCTGTCTGTGTGAATCCCTAAAACTTGAGAACTACACAACCAAATTCATTCAAATTTTAGACATGCCTTACTTAGGGTCCATGTAGTGTCATGGCAAATAATGTTTAACTGCTTGCCTAGGGCGGGCCCACAGCAATATATCTCTCCACTATTTCAGCATTACGTGTTAAAGTGAAATAAAAACAGCTCTCTATTATATTATATTATATATATATATTATATATATATATATATAATATATATATATATGATTGTGTGTGTATATATATGTATGTAAATATATGTATGTAAATATATATGTATGTATATATATAGATATACATGTATATATATATAGATGTATATGTAATATAGAGGGCATATGTAATATGCCCTCTATACAATATAGATATAATTAATTTGTTCAAAAGAAAAAAAAATTTTTCGAATTCTTTTCTTTTATGAGAGTTTTTCACGCTAGCTGCCCGATAATTTCTTGTTAAGATCCCTTATTAAGAGATTATCCTTAATTGTTAAATTATTCCGAATATTTTTCATTATCCGACATGCAGTTCGTAAAAAGCCCGCCATTTAACGGATATATGATTTATAAACATTCCATGTGCTTGCCGGAGTGAGCAGTTGTCTGTTCGTCTTCGCTACGTAAGGTTGGTAGTTATTTATGATGTGTTCAGAATCAGTTCTGCTGATGATCATAAGACGTAAGTTGAATGTGAAATCATGGTGATACAGAACTAAATTCATTTTTTAAATGTCTTGCTTTGAAAAACTGCATTTGGGTATGATTAGTATAATTTTGGTAGTATGACTTTTGTCCCTCTTAGTGTGAGGCATTTATGTGTAATAATGCCCTCTATACAATATAGATATAATTAATTTGTTCAAGAAAAAAATTATTTTCGAATTCTTTTCTTTTATGAGGTTTTCACGCTAGCTGCCCGATAATTTCTTGTTAAGATCCCTTATTAAGAGATTATCCTTAATGTTAAACTTATATAGATGTATATGTATAGCTGTATATGTATACATGTATATGTATACATATATGTCTAGATGTATATATATAGATATACATGTAATATATAAACATATATATATATATACACATTATACATGCATACACATATACACCCATACACACTCCTCCACCTACCCACCCACACACACATACATAGGTGCAGGTTTGGCTGTGTGGTAACAAACTTCGTTCCAAAACACATGGTCTTCAGTTCAGTCCCACTGTGTGGTAACTTGGCACGTGTCTTCTGCTAAAGCCTCAGACCAAACAAAGCCTTGTCAGTGGATTTTGTTGACAGAAACTGAAAGAAATCAATTGTATGTATGTATATATGTAAGTCTATGTGTGTGTCTGTGTTTCTCCTTCATCACTGCTTCACAACTGGTGTTCATTTATTTACATCCCCATAACTTACTGTTTTCACAAGAAGAAACTGATAGAATAAGTATCAGGCTTATCACAATATAAAAAAGCACTACGCAGTGTCTCATATTTTTGTTTGCCCACTCAGTTGTATCTATCAATTTATCTTTGTGTGTGTGTGTGTGTGTGTGTGGTGGGTTGTGTGGTGTGTGTGTGTTGTGTGTGTGTGTGTGTGTGTACATATATATGTAGACAGGAACTGAAACAAATCAATCGTATATATATGTATGTATATATGTAAGTGTATGTGTTTTGGTATTGGCAACATGAATGTCAATGGTCAGCGACTACTTGAATTTTGCACATACCATAACCCGTGCATCACCAACACATTCTATGCCAACAAGATATCCCACAAAGCATCTTGGAGACATCTAATATCTCACCACTGGCATCAGCTGGATCTCATCAAGACGCGAAGATCCTTTCTGAATTCTGTTCAACTGACCCGTAGTTACCACAGTGCGGATGGTGACATACATCATTCACTAATAAGAAGCAGGGTGAGGATTCTGTCTAACAAAGTCCATTACTCCAAGAAAATGGGCCGACCACGCATTAACACTGCCAGAACCTCGGACCCTACAGTGCGAAAATGTTTTGCTGTTTCCATCAAGGTTGCCCTCAGTAGCTGCCCAACCTCCTCTGCTGAAATCAGGTGGAATTATATCAGGGAAGCTTTGTATACCACATCAATAGATACTTTCGGCATGAGAGAAAGGCAAAACCCAGATTGGTTTAGTGCTGGGCTCTCAGAGCTGGAAACAGTTATCGAAGCAAAGCGTGCAGCTCTGATGCAATACAAGAGTGATTCTTCTACAAAGTCACTCGAAGAACTCAGAAAGGCAAGAAATAAAACCCAACTGACTGCCAGACGCTGTGCAAATAGGTAATCTGTCAGAGTATCCAGTCAGCTGCTGACAGTGGCGACACCCATGGGATGTATGCCGGTTTGAAGAAGACCCTCGGTCCATCCGCAATCAAGTCAGCCCCTCTGAAATCAACTGCTGGAGATCTCATCAAGGACGAAAGCAAGCAAATGGAGAGATGGGTGGAGGACTACCAGGATCTCTACTCACGGGAGACCAGGTAGCTGAAGCTGCATGGAGGATGTCAAGATCTTGCTAGTCATGTGTAAACTTGACAGTCTGCTATCTATAGCAGAGCTCACCAAGGCTATTGACTCCCTAGCAAGTAACAAGGCTCCCGGAAAAAACGTCATCCCCTTAGAGATCATCAAAACCGGCAAAAACACTCAGTGCTGGGGAGAGGGTACAGTCCCTCACGATATGCGGGATGCTAACATCATTACGCTTTACACAAACAAAGGTGACCGTGGTGATTGTAACAATTACCGTGGAATATCTCTTCTAAGCACTGTTTGAAAGGCCTTAGCTCACATTATCCTGCTTGCTTCTCGGATTTATTCAGAATCGCAGTGTGGCTTTAGAAGAAGCAGATCAACTATTGACATGATATTCTACATTGGGAGTGGTAACTACTAGGGTAGGGTAACTGACTGCTTATTTTGATCATTCGTCTTTTGGTTTCCTGTAGCTTTGCTCTCTTTTACAAACCCAGTGAACATACATTTCCTATTTCAAAGAAATTCAAACAATAGATATAAGACCCAAGTAAAAAAGATTCTCAACAATTCAACTTCTCTGGTTGACATTAAGATGCCCACTCCCAATAATTCTCACATTTTAGAGCTCCATAACCTCCATTTTTCAGGAGCAAAATCCTTTTAACAGGTTCTATGAGACTGGAATTTTGGAATATGCGCATAAAAATCAGTAATATGGGATATATGTGGCACGATTACAATTTTTGTTGGGGTGTAAAGTGGGAAATAACCCTCATCTGTAATTTTGATGAAATTCGAAACATAGAGAAAATATAACAGAAAAGTCTAATTCTTCAATTGTATGTAACACGAGCAATGTCGGGTATCTCTGCTAGTATTATATAAAAATATATGCAGGTAAATATGAACATGTATATATATATATATATATATATATATATATATATATATATTTATAAGTGTTTGTGTGTCTGTGTATATATATATAAATATATATATATTATGGGATGGAAACACTCCGTCGGTTAAGACGACGAGGGTTCCGGTTGATCCGATCAACGGAACAGCCTGCTCGTGAAATTAACGTGTAAGTGGCTGAGCACTCCACAGACACGTGTACCCTTAACGTAGTTCTCGGGGATATTCAGCGTGACACAGAGAGTGACAAGGCCGACCCTTTGAAATACAGGTAAAACAGAAACTGGAAGTAAGAGAAAGTTGTGGTGAAAGAGTACAGCAGGATCACCACTATCTCTGCCGGAGCCTCGTGGAGCTTTAGGTGTTTTCGCTCAATAAACACTCACAACGCCCGGTCTGGGAATCGAAACCGCGATCCTACGACCGCGAGTCCGCTGCCCTCACCACTGGGCCATTGCGCCTCTACATATATTATATATATATATATATATATTATTATATGTATGTATATGCATATGTATAGACGTATACACACATATCAATACACATACAAATAAATATGCTTATACATACATACATATAAACTTACATATACATATACATATATATATATATATATATATATATATATATATATATATATATATATATATATATATATACACGTACATATTATACATATATATATATATATATATAGTGAGAGAGAGAAAGACAGGGAGAGAGGGGAAGAGAGAGAGAAAGGCAGAGAGAATGAGATGCGGACAGAGAAAGAATACGTCATAGCTACGAAAATTTATAGAGTGTGTTAAAGAAATGTTCATAAATTGTCGACAGATATACGTTATATTCCGTAATTTTATATAGATATATGCTTTATATATTATAGCCTTTATTTTTCTTTCTTACTTATAAATATCAATTCCTCAATGTTTCAAAATCTATAAATATGTGAATATACGTGACCTCCAACTGAAATATACTTACCATTTATTCTATATTCTTTCCTATTTTTTTAAACTTTTGTGTGTGCACTTTATAGGGATGCGCCATCGTACGCACGTAGCATGGATGTATCTTTATGTATTGCAATGCATTAAATTCATCTTGCAAATATGTAATAAAATGTGATCCCAACTACCTTAAATTTATGTTAGATTTCCTAATACGTGCTGTTTGTACATAAAATATTTATTAGTTATTTAATTATGCTGTTGATAAATGTACGATATGCAAATTAATCTAACCATTTCAACTAAGATTTGGTTTGTATTTGTTTTAAATCGCGATTGTTATAACTTCGCATCTTGAGATAAAGACTGAAGTTTGCTTATCTTGAGATTAATGTCGAACACTCATGAAATATTCCAGTATAATCTTGAATTTTCTCTGTGTGAAGAGTGTAACAAGAAGTATTTACGCAGTTTTGTCAGTAGTATTCCGTTGACAGGTTATTGATCAACCCGAAGATATGGTAAGAGACATTTGCCTGAATTTCTGGGTGGAGATTCAAACATAAACTAGGATCTACACCCATATTTAAAAGAGAGCTGCTTTGCTCGAACAATCTTCACTGACTTAAGTGTTCTTTTTTGTTGTTCTTAGTCCAAAAACTACCCCGAGTAAACATATAATCAAAGTCATTCCAATCGCAGAGTCAGTTTCAATGTTATTATCCAGTGAATCTATAATTCTTAAAATATAAGATGGTGAGTTCATGGAGATTTAGCTGCTATATCTATAGAATTCAGTGACCACATTGCCGCCTTCGTTGGTCCATGATGGATAGTCTTGAATGCACGTCCATTATCAAAGACATTTCAATTGTAAACATCACGTTCATGTTCACACTGTTGTATCTGCAACATAAGAGTCCAATGCTCTTTTATGCGATTTGAGGGAAATTTGACTGCTATTTCTAAGAAACGAACACTCACATTTTTTCTCATTAACATCATTGCTGCTGCTGTTGTTGTTGTTGCTTAACCTGAAGTAGACCCTATTTTGAGAGCGTTCCAGCTTGGACCCTGACAACTGTTTATCCCCTGTGGATAAAACCTTTGACCACATGAGCTGGTTTATTCATTTTAAGACAGCAGGGTGTGAATTAAGAACTTAGCTGTTATTTTCAACAGCTCAATCAGCCATATAAAGACTGCTCTATTGAGTCGTCGCCTACGTTGTTAACTAGACAAATCGTCTTCTGTTTCATATTTAGATATAAAAATGAATCGAGTAAGAAAGGCGTCGGTGTGTTCTAGTTATAACACATCTGGTTTCAGGGATGTGTTGCACATGTAGAGGAGGATCTTATATATGTAACAGTAAATACAACAACTTCGATCAACTGAGATTAATCATGCAATTAGAAGACAAATACTTCCACTGGGAGGTGTTTATAAACCTAAAACAAACAAGCATGGGACGTAACTCCAACATTATTAGACAATTCAACTGAGACATTTTTTTTATAGATTTCGATCTTTCTAGATCCTTTCAGTGGTGTTATATTCAGCTCAGATGGCAAGAGCTACACACCATCTGTCTATTCACCAATCAATATTTTTCCGTCCACCCTACTTCTTTGCCCACCATTTCTGGAAAAGTTTTGAGGCTAGAGTCCTCAGGCATCTTTCCATAGGGCCCTATCAGAAGTAACGGTCATTACACCGTCCAGCTGGATTCTCAAGTGTGACCAGCTGAGATTTTGGAGATCATCCAACCATCTTGTTCTTGGTCTTCTCCTAGGTCTCTGTCGATTTGCTCGGCTTGAATAATCAGTCTTGCGACGCTCTAATCGTATGACTCCGCAGTATAGAAAAGTAGCGACTAAACCTGGTGACGAAACTCTCTAATCACCGAACTATGTACCTTGTTGAGTAACGTTACTCCGGAGGTCCTACCGAAGAAAAACACATTTCGGCCGCTTCTGTTCGCACTTTTCCGTCAGTTATTTCGTCTCATCCCTTTTGTTCTTCTAATTGGTAGATTCTGGAGTCCAAGAAAGATGTTTCCGCAGTAACTTTCTAAGCACTCTCCTCAGATTTTGTGTTTATAGTCATCAAATGTTTGTTTAGTTTATGAATTCATTTCCTTCGTCAAATTCACTTTGCCAGCACAGATGCAAAATGTGCAACACGTCAGATGTCAAAATGATCACAAAGCAACGTAAAAGGAAATGTTTTTGCTCAACAACACAACTTACCGTCCAATCCGTGAGTCGAAACCACAACCTCGCAATCGTGAGTGCATCACTCTAATCATTAGGCCACGCAACCTCGCTGTAGTTACTACACATTGGAGTCACAAACTAAACCAATCAACAAGTTACGAATATCCGTAATCTAACTTTATCTATTATTTCTGATTTCGAACAAGGAACCTGTTGACAATGATTTCATTCATAACACCACAAGTACTAGAAACAATTGAGAACTATTGATAGATATTTCTTTGTAATAAAATGAGCGATTCTTCTTTCGAAATTACATGCCGTAACTACGCTGTGCTTTTATATATGCATGCATGTTGCTACTAACAAATGATTTGTTTCTAAATACAATGAACCGACCACCTTTATGCTGTGGTCATCCAGTGTGATATTGTATGAAGTGTGATGTTATACAAAGGGATTACGCGGATATTTTTGGTTAATATTAATAGACGCTGTTATAATGTTGTCTATTGACAATGCACCATTATGGTTACGTTGCATCATTATACTGCATTTTTATATTATCGCAAAGTCAGACAACTAGTTATTGTGAAAGGAGAAGACGTAGATAGATAGCTAGATAGATAGATAGATAGATAGATAGATAGATAGATAGATAGATAGATAGATAGATAGATAGATAGATATGTTTCTTTATTAGCCACACAGGGCTGCACACAGACAGGACAAATTACAAGGTAGAGTTTTTCTTTTGGGGGTAAAAAAGGGGGTTTGGTTTTCGATCAAAAGGGATCGTAAAGGGAAAGAAAGAGGACAAAAAAGAGGTGAATAAATGTTTTTTAAAAAGGGGGGAGGAAAAAATGATCAATAGAGATCGTTATCACAGAAATGTCAATATGAAGTGTAAAGGGGAGGACAGGTGAGGTTTACCCGTGGAAAGAAAAGCCTACAGAAAAGACCACGGTAACTTCGGTCAATGAAGTCACATGTTATATTTCTTTTTTTTTTGCAAATAAGCAACTCTCTGTATTAATTTTTACGGTTCATAGAATCATAGTCAAGGTGGCTTCGTCATTCATACGTGCCATCCTTGCTACATTCACCCATCTTTTTTTAAAACATTCACTAGACAAAACTTGCCTCTCTACTCTCACTTTCCTCTTCAAGTGATACTTGAAGAAGTTGATGAGAGATTGACCAGAGAGGAAAGTGTTTGTTTCTAATCCTTTCAGGCGCGTCCACCAGATACATTCTTTCGCCATAGCCACAAGGATGATAAAAATAGCTCTTCCTTCCCGTTTGAAGGAAGGAGGCGTGACAACATTAACGATAGACTCGGCTGATAAACCGACACGTCCCACACGTGACAGCAGTCGTTCGACATAGGCCCACAGGTCGGAAATTGCTGGACACTGCACGATTGCGTGCAGAGCGGTTTCGTCGCTCTGCCCGCATCTCGGGCAGGTCGGCCCCGTGTTTCTCGAGCCATACCTATAGAGCTTATCCCGAACGGGTAGCGCTTCTCGGTAGCACCGCCAGGCCAGGGATCTCTTGAAGTTGTCCATAGGTCCCGGCCCGAAAGTCGTTTCAAGCAGGCGGGTCAGGTATTCCTCGTCGACGCCCAGGTTTACCCCAAGATCGTCGTCATACCTCCCCTCCACTAATCCCCTATAGAATGCTTTGGTTGTGTTGAAGTCACTCAAGGTCGACCCGGGACGGCAGAGTTGCTTGAGAGCAACGCGATACTCGCGGTGCCATTCGCCCTTCCTCGGCCTCTTTTTGATCCACGACTGCAGTTCGGTCATGGAGACGAGCTGCGGGAAAGCGTACCTCACAAACGGCGACCACACCTGTTCACCGTCGTCTACATAGAGCCGGAGATGTCTCAGTCTCAGCGCGTGTCTGCGCATCATCAATCACGGCCTACCCAGCCCTCCTTTTAACGGGTGTTGACAGCAAATGGATCGCCTGACCATCGGGACACATCCTTTCCACAAGAAGCGGAAGAGAATGCGTTCTAGTTTGGTGATGGTAGGGTCGGGACAAGGTACGACGGTCAGGCGGTAGTAGATGATGGACGCGATGTACGTGTTCGCCACCTCCGCCCGACCTTTTAGGGACAGTTTCCTCTCGGCCCATTGCCGGGCGAGAGTGACCACCCTACTCGTTATCTCGTTAGATAGATAGATATGTTTCTTTATTAGCCACACAGGGCTGCACACAGATAGAACAAATTACAAGGTAGAGCTTTTCTTTTGAAGGTTTAAAAAAAAAAAAAAAGGAAGGGGGAGTTTCGATCAAAAGGGATCGTAAAAGGAGAGAAAGAGGACAAAAAAAAGGGGGAGAGGAAGAAAAAAAAAATTGATCAATGGGGATCGTTATCACAGAAATGTCAATATGAAGTGTAAAGGGGAGGACAGGTGAGGTTTACCCGTGGAAAGAAAAGCCTACGGAAAACACCACGGTAACCTCGGTCAATGGAGTCACATAATAAGCAACTCTCTGTTTTCAATTTCTGGGTTCATAGGATCATGCTCAAGGTGGCTTCGTCATTCATACGTGCCATTCTTGCTACATTCACCCATCTTTTTTTAAAACATTCGCTAGACAAAACTTGCCTCTCTACTCTCACTTTCCTTTTCAAGTGGTACTTGAAGAAGTTGATGAGAGATTGACCAGAGAGGAAAGTGTTTGTCTCCAATCCTTTCAGACGCGTCCACCAGATACATTCCTTCGCCATAGCCACAAGGATGATGAAAATAGCTCTTCCTTCCCGTTTGAAGGAAGGAGGCGTGACAATATTGACGATAGACTCAGCTGATAAACGACTCGTCCCACACGTGACAGCAGTTGTTCGACATAAGCCCACAGGTCGGAAATTGTTGGACACTGCACGAGTGCGTGCAGAACGGTTTCGTCGCTCTGACCGCATCTCGGGCAGGTCGGCCCCGTGTTTCTCGAGCCGTGTCTGTAGAGCTTTTCCCGAACGGGTAGCGCTTCTCGGTAGCACTGCCAGGCCAGGGATCTCTGGAAGTTGTCCATGGGCCCTGGCCCGAAAGTCGTCCTGAACAGGCGGGTCAGGTACTCCTCGTCGACGTCCAGGTTCGCCCCAGTTTCCTCTCGGCCCATTGCCGGGCGAGAGTGACCACCCTACTCGTTATCTCGTTCCAGTTCTTCTCCACTTGGAGGTCCGGACCAAACCAGACCCCGAGCAACTCAACCGGGCCGTCGGTCCAGCGTCCCACGACGGAGGCGCTGGTGGACGGCATGGGCTTGCTTCTCCAGGTGCCTAGTCGCAAGCCCACTGACTTTTCCCGGTTGATTTTCGCTCCTGTCACCGCTTCGTAGTTTTTCAGTGTCTCGCCGACCTGCTCGATGTGCTCGTGGCTAGACACTATGACGGTGACGTCGTCCGCGTATGCAGACACGCTCGTCCCGCATCCCAGTTCTCGCGGGATGCCTCTCAAGGTTGCCAGCTTCCGCAATAATGGCTCGAGAGTCAATACGTATAGAAGCGACGAGAGGGGGCATCCCTGACGGACCGAACGTGCGATGTCGAAGGGTCTCGATAGATGTCCATTCACGCGAATTACCGAACGGATGCCTCTGTACAAAGCGGCTATCCAGCCGCGGAAGACGGGACCGAAGCCAGCCGCTCCGAGGACCGCCTCCAAGTATCGATGGTCCACCCTATCGAAAGCTTTCGATTGATCCAAATTGATCAGCGCCCCACCCATGCCAGGTTCGTTAACTATCCTGTCTATGATGTAGCGCATCAGGTGGAGGTTGTGGATGGTCCGGCCTGGCACGGCGCATGTTTGCGCCTTGTCGACCAGTTTCTCGATGACAAGCGCCAACCTCTTGGCTAGCACCTTGGCCAAAATTTTCAAGTCTGCATTAAGCAGAGTGATGGGCCTAAAGTTATCTATTACATTTCCCTTGTTTAGATCTTTCTTCAGCAGTGTTACGGCTCCTCGGCTCACAAAACCAGGAATGCTCCCGTTTTGCTGCCAGTTGCAGTACACCGCCGCCAAGAGATCTCCAAACAAGTCTGGCATACAATTGTAAAGCTCGTAGGGTAGACCATCCAAACCCGGTGATTTGTCCCTCGAGCATTCTGCCATCGCTTCCTGCACTTCCGCCGCCGTGATGGCACCTTCGCAGCACCCTGCCTTTCTTGTCGAGAGTCGTGGTAGGCTATGTAGGTAGGCACTGAAGTCCACCCTACGTTCTTGCCCTCCACTCGTTCCGAACAGTCGGGCAAAATGCTGCTGAAAGGCCTCACACATTTTACTTGGCTCGAGAAATTCGCGCCCCTGTTCATCTACCAAGGACCGAATGGTGGCTTTGTTGCCCTGTTGCGCCTCTGCCACCCGGGCCTCTCTCGCGGCTCCAACACCTTCGTTCCTTAGAGCACGCATCCTAGCTCTGACAGCACATCCTTCGTGTTTGGCGTTGAAGTGTTGGTCGAGGGCCAACCTCGCCGCCAAAACGTCGGATGCGAAGCCGCTTCTAATTGCCTCTTCTAGCTTCTTAACTAGCTTACCCTCTACTCTATTTCTATCTATGGCTAGTGCTTTGCTGTACCTGATCGCTTCTGCTTTTACTGCTCTCTTGAGGGCAAACCACCATTTGTTGTTGATGATGGCTCCCGTCAAAGCCCTCTTTACTAGTGTGCTAATCCGGTCTCTGAAAACCTGTCTCGATGGGAAAGACGCGTTTAGTTTCCAGTATCCGGGACCCTGCCTAAGTGTCTTACCTAAGTCTAGCGTACATGTCACAAGTTTGTGATCCGTGTAGCTGACTATGTGGAATTGTGGATATCCTATGCTATCTCTGTCTACTGTCCTACACAGTATCCTATCTAGATACGATCTCGACGACCCGATGCGGTTGCTCCATGTCCACGTTGGCGCATTCGGGTAGTCTAGTCGGAACCTGTCAGACAGTTGAAAGCGTCTGAGCAGGTCTCTGAGGCATTTGCATCCCCGTCTATTCCTATCTCTACCCAGATAGATAGATAGATAGATAGATAGATAGATAGATAGATAGATAGATAGATAGATAGATAGATAGATAGATAGATAGATAGATAGATAGATAGATTGATTGATTTAGCTATGCAGGGCCGAACACAGAGAGGGCAATATAATGTAGAATTTTTGGGTTGTGTACACAAGAAGATAACAAGGTGTCGTTTTTAACAATTTAAATTCCCAAAAGGGGGAGAAAATATAACACTGACTAGAGTTATCCGCGGAGAGAAAAACCTACGAAAAAACACCATGGTAACCTCGCAAAAAGGGAAAGCAAATTAAGACCAAAATACCCTCTCACTTTTTGTTTTATAGATTCAAGCTCAAAGTGGTTCCGTCATTCATGCGTTCCATCTTTGTTATTATAACTTTCATTAGATAAAACTTCCCTCTCTACTCTTAGTTTTCTTTTCAATTGATACTTGAAAAGTTGATGAGAGGTTGCCCAGAGACGAAAGCATTTGTCTCTAAGACTTTCAAATGAGTCCACCATACACAATCTTTCGCCATAGCAACCAGTAGAATGAAAACTGCCTTGCCTTCCCTGTTAAAGGAAGGTGGCTTTTGGTTGATCGAATTGGTCAGCGCCCCACCCATGCCAGATTCCTTAACTACCATGTCTATGATGTAGCGCATGGGGTGGAGGTTGTCATGGATAGTTCTGCCCGGCACGGCGCATGTTTGCGCCTTGTCGACCAGTTTCTCGATGACAAGCGGTAACCTTTCGGCTAGCATTTGGCCCAAATTTTCCAGTCTGCATTGAGCAGAGTGATGGGCCTGAAATTATCTGTAATGCTCCCCTTATTTGGGTCTTTCTTTAGCAGTGTCACTGCTCCTTGGCTCACAAAACTGAGGATACTCCCATTTTGCTGCCAGTTGCAGTAGATTGTTGCCAAGAGATCTCCAAACAAGTCTGGCATATGAAAATAAAGCTCATAGAGCCGATCATCCAAGCCCGGTGACTTGTCTCTCGCGCAGTTTGCCATCGCATTATATCAAGCGGTTGTAATGGGATTTTCACAACACTCCGCCTCTCTTGCCGATAGTCGTGGCAGGCTACGCTGGTAGGCACTAAAGTCTATCCTGCGTTCCGACCCACCAGTTGTCCCGAGCAGTCGGGCAAAGTGCTGCTGAAAGGCCTCATACACCCAGTCGATCTTGAGATAGTTTTCGCTATGACAAAGGTGGCAGCGTGGCGTTCTACTTTCAGCAGCCACGTGTAAGTTGGTGCCATCTGGCAGATTTACAAGATCTGGGACTGATTCAATTGTCTCTTGATTCGCTTGAATTAAGACTTCAACCCCTAGTCCAAATAATTTTTGCTGCTTCAGGACAGCAATTTCTAAGATGTTGCTTACCTCTTCGAAATTATAGCAGATGGTTGACACCAGCCATCGTGTTTCCATCTCAGTGGGCACATCTTTTATTCTTACCTTCACCACACTACAACCAAGGTAAGTAGGAATCATTATGATTTTCTCGCATTCAAGTGTCTTTGTTGAAAGTTCTTTTGTATGTTCTTCTGTGTCGAACCTTACTTCGTCAGTGAGAAATCTTTTACTCCTTCTAATATGTTTTTTGAAAACATTTTTCTACCGTTTGTTGAGTGACGTGTTCTAGCCTTTTTGTTTTTACGCTTAGAGTTTTGTAAATTATAATTTGTTTTTAAATGTCCTGTAAAATGTCTTTTGGCGAATTTAATTTTATCGTTCTTTCTTCTTTGCATAATATTGATTTGTATGCTAATATTTCTTTCGCTGAAAAAGAAACCAGGCACCTTCTTTGCCTCAAAACAGAAGCAAAATTGTTTGTTCATGTTAGTGGTGGAGGTGGGGGTGGCAGTGGAAGATGACAGTGGTAGTGGCAACGTTCATTGTCTTAGGCATGCATTCATTTTCTCTGCTTTTCCTTCCCATTCGTTCGGAAGGAACGCTTGCGTCAATGTGTGTTGTCGAGAGCGGCGAGTTGGCAGAATTGTTAGCACGCCGGGCAAGTGCTTAGCGGTATTTCGTCTGCCGCTACGTTCTGAGTTCAAATTCCGCTGAGGTCAACTTTGCCTTTTATCCTTTCGGGGTCGATTAAATAAGTACCAGTTTCGCACTGGGGTCGATATAATCGACTTAATCCGTTCGTCTGTCCTTCTTTGTCCTCTCTGTGTTTACCCCCTTGTGGGTAGTAAAGAAATAGGTATTTCGTCTGCTGTTACGTTCTGAGTTCAAACTCCGCCGAGATCGACTTTGCCTTTCATTCTTTTGAGGTCGATTAAATAAGTACCAGTTACGCACTGGGCTCGATGTAATCGACTTAAACCATTTGTTTGTCTTTGTTTGTCCCCTCTATGTTTAGGCTCCTGTGGGCAATAAAGAAATAAATATGTGTTGTCGTGGTTGTTCAATTGTGTATGTGCGTGCGTGTGCGTGTGCGTGTGTGTGTCTGTGTGTGTTTGTGTGTGTATGTGTGTGTGTGCGAAAGTGAATCTATATTTTCTTTCTTCCTCGTAGTTGTCGGCAATGGAGGGAAGTCAGTCACCGATTAGCACGCAGAAACGCTACCAGCTTCACAAAAACAATCCATTTTTTTAGACAGATAGGAAAAAAAATTTTGATAAAATTTTTAAATCCGAAAATTCACCCTTGAAGAGCGAATTTTCGAGCGAAAGACGCGCTCAGGCCAAAGCAGGTGTTGCTAATTATCTTTTTTCACCAAAATTTGCAAATACACATACATAAACATGAATTTTTTAAGCTTACGGGAGACAACATGACAACAGCCAGTCGATAGATAGATAAGTTTCTTTATTGGCCACACAGGGCTGCACACAGATGGAACAAGTTACAAGGTAGAGCTTTTCTTTTGGGGGATGAAAAAAACAAAAAACAAAGGAAACAAAAAAAAGGTGGCGTAGGTTTTCGATTAAAAGGTATCGTAAAAGGGAAAAAAAGAACAAAAAATATTAAAAAAAGAAAAAAAGGAAAAGGAACAAAAGAAAAGGGAAATGAAAGAAGAAAAAAGGGGGGAGGGAAAAAAACGATCAATAGGGATCGTGTATCACAGTGTTATGATGTATGGTGTAAAGGGGAAAGCAAGTAAGGTTTATCCGTGGGAAGAAAAGCCTACGAAAAAGACCACGGTAACCTTGATCAATATTGTTATATGTTACCACATTTGTTTGCAATTTCTGGGTTCATAGGATTATGCTCAAGGTGGCTTCGTCATTCATACGTGCCATCATTACTACATTCACCCATCTTTTTTTAAAACATTCGCTAGACAAAACTTGCCTCTCTACTCTCACTTTCCTTTTCAAGTGGTACTTGAAGAAGTTTATGAGAGATTGGCCAGAGAGGAAAGTATTTGTCTCCAATCCTTTTAGACGCGTCCACCAGATACATTCTTTCGCCATAGCCACAAGGATGATGAAAATAGATCTTCCTTCCCGTTTGAAGGAAGGAGGCGTGACAATATTGACGATAGACTCAGCTGATAAACCGACTCGTCCCACAGATAGATAGATAGATAGATAGATAGATAGATAGATAGATAAACCGACTTACATGCCAACAAACAGCCAAATTGAGTATAACTGGCAACCAGGGAAAGAACAAACATAGATACGTGCATACATTAATCGAAAACAGAATAAGTTGACTAAAGATATGCATGCATGTATGTATGTGTGTGTGTATGTATGTATGTATGTATGTATGTATGTATGTATGTATGTATCCATGAATATGAATGAATGGATGAATGAATGAATGAATGAATGAATAGACGTATATATTTCTATGTTTTTTAGCGATGCAGCTTCAATTCCTGGTTCTCAGATTTTTTGCCTAAGATACATTACGGTTATGTGATATATCTGTTCGCAGTCAATGGTCAATAAACGAGACTTTTGGTGGTAATCAAACGATCCGTTAGCAACGTCTGAATATGCTTTGCACACACGCACGTGATCGTATATGGTGTGTCTGTGTATGTATATAAATATATATGGGTATATATATATATATAGTATATATATATATATATATATATATATATAGATATATATATATATTATATATCTATATATAATATATATATATATATATATATATATATATATTATATATAGTATATATATATATATAGGCACAGGAGTGGCTATGTGGTAAGTAGCTAACTTACCAACAATATGGTTCCGGGTTCAGTCCACTGCGTCGCACCTTGGCAGAGTTTCTGCTATAGCATCGGGCCGACCAAAGCTTTGTGAGTAGATTTGGTAGACGGAAACTGAAAGAAGCCCGTCGTATATATATGTATATATATATATATATATATATATATATACGTATGTGTGCGTATATGTTTGTGTGTGTGTGTGTATCGCCAACATCGCTTGACAACCGATGCTGGTGTGTTTACATCCCCGTAACTTAGCGGTTCGTCAAAAGAGACTAGCTTACAAAGAATAAGTCCTGGGGTCGATTTGCTCGACTAAAGGCGGGTGCTTCAGCATGGCCGCAATTAAAATGACTGAAACAAGTAAAAGAGTAAAAGACTATATATTCATATATATATATATATATATATATATATATATATATATATATAGCGACGGGCTTCTTTCCTTTTCCGTCTACCCAATCCTCTCACAAGGCTTTGGTCGGCCCGAGCCTATAGCAGAAGACACTCATCCAATATGTCACGCAGTGGGACTGAACCCAGAACCATGTGGTTGGGGAGCAAACTTCTTACCTCACAGAGATTGTGTAATTGTTGAGAAATTTTCTCACCAGGTCTTCATTTACCTCCAATAGAATGGCGGTGAAGTGAACAAACATAACGAAAAGGCGCTGGGTTAAATGGCTTCGAGTATTTAGTCTCTGTTCTATACGCTACGAAATTTAAATCCCTCAGCGTTTGATATTCCCTTCCTTTTCTCCAGAATCTATTAAACAGGTTCCATTCACATACTGACATCGATTCAATCAACCATACACTTTCTCCCTACAGCCTTCTAGCACAGTATTAAATCATTGTTTATTCCTCTACATATCAGCAAGCATTGTGTTGCATCTTTTACATTTATTTTTTTTTTCATTTCAGATAAATCGATATATTCGCTAAGAGCATTTCCCTTCCACTATAAACAAATTTCATGAAACTAGAAAACTTTACTTCTGAATTTGCACTCAAGAGATTCGAGTTCTAACTAAATACTGAAGTTTTATGCCACGATGGGACCTTTATCTAAAGCTTCCAGTGAAATCCAATACGCTACTGTATAGATTAATCTTCAGTTCCAAACGTGGCAGAAATTAACCCTTCGGGTTACGTTTACAGTATTAAACAAGTTTTCTTTCATCCAAGTTATTATATTTGTTCTTTCTATTTCACCTCCTATTTTTAATTATAGTTTAGTTCCTTATCGAGCAAAAGATAAAAGACATTCGAGATGTAGCCACCCAGATATTTTAAAATTCGCTAGAACAGCATGTTTTAATGTGTCATTTATTTACTTAAGATTTACGTGCTGTGTAATTTTAGGGAGACTCGGTTGCTATTTCTATCTGACAGAGTGACCAAATCTGTGATGCTTGAAACTAAAATGTGTATGAGGCGTTTCGGCACAGCTGTTTTGCCGCCGCCTATAAGGCGTCGTTGATTCGATGCTGACTTTTTGACATCAGACGCTTTAACGTTCCACTCATTTCAATGTTTCTCTCCTTTTAAAACGACTCTCGTTCTCTTTTCCCTTTCTCTCCGTCTTTCCCTTTCTCTTTATCACACATCCCCTCTCTGTTTCTCTCTCTCTCTCTCTCTCCCTTTCTCTCTATTTATGTGTAAACATATAGTTATGTTTGTGTAATATTTTTCTCTCGTTCTCTCTCACTCTCTATATGTATGTGTATATTTCTGTGTACATGCACATGTGTGTGTTCCCCTCCAACGCAAAAACGAACTGTTGTCAAAACAAGTTAAATGCCCAGAAGGCCGTGCAAAATCACCAGCGCCCAAACAGCGGCACCCAATTGTCTCATTACAAACCAAAGCTGCTCAGCTATGGCACTTCTGTTTTTTATATTATTATATTTTATCTAATTTTTTTTTTTTTTTTGCTATGGGATATGTATGATCATATTATCTTTATTTAACCAGGATGATATTCTTTGAGTCTAATCAGGCAGTTATTTGTAGTAGATGCATTAAGAACCTGGAGGTCTATTATACATTTATTTGTGTTCCATGGTCTTGGAATTATCAAAGAATTATTGCAAATCCCAATCACATTCGTGCATTTCTCTTAATTGATCGGTAGGAGTAGGCTGTGTATCTGGAACCAAGAGTACAGTTGAAGAAGTACTTACAAGAGTGCAAGAAAGTGCTGATACTTGTGCGACCAGATCAATAGCAGTTATATAGATAGATAGATAGATAGATAGATAGATAGAGAGATAGATAGATAGTAGATAGATAGATAGATAGATAGATAGATATAGATATATAGATATATAGAGATATATAGATATATATATAGATATATATATAGATATATAGATATATATATATACATATCTATGTATAGATATACATACATATATATATTATATATATACATATATATATACATATTTATACATAGATATGTATATATGTATACACACACACACACATATATATACATATACATATATATATATTTGTATATATATATATATATATAGATAGATAGATAGATAGATAGATAGATAGATAGATAGATAGATAGATAGATAGATAGATAGATAGATAGATAGATAGATAGATAGATAGATAGATACATTCAATTCATACACACATACAAAAATGCATGCACACATACACGCATACACACATGCCCCCCCCACACACACACACACTCCAGGAACATCATTCGTGATGAGTTCCAGAGCACTCGAAAGTTGCGTCCTGAAACCATGAATGTTCGTTTCGTAAGTTCATGCATGTATGAGTGCCCGTATGTGCGTGTGCATGTGTGTGTGTGTGTGTGTGTGTGTTCCATGCACTATTCTCGTCATTCTGGCTAACAGACTCTCCTTTCGCAGACACGAGAGCCTCCTTATCGTTTATTTTCATCTTCTGGCTTTGTTGATTTTTTTGCTTTGTTTGTGTGTGAGTGGTCGACAAAAGGTGCTGAGAGCCGACTCGTGTTCTTATCACTACTGGCCTACTGATAGAAATAGGATTTATAGAAAGAAAGAAAAAAATACAAGACAACAAAGGAATAAGGAAAAGAAAGAAAGAAAAGAAGAAAGGAAGAAAGAAAGGAAGAAAGGAAGAAAGAAGGGCTATAAAGCGGTGGGGTTGTGTAAATAAAACTGTAGGATCATTATGAGGTTTGAAAGAGAAACTAGCATCAATAATTCACTTAGCACCGAAATTCTTCGTATCTTATTTACCTTCCGATGTCGAAGTACTGTCTTGAGGCTGTAGTTTCTTGTTTTTCTTTTATTTATTCACTATTTATATTTCGTGCTTGTAGATATATAACTGTAATATACGAACACTTTTTCTTAGTATATATTATAATATATATATATATGATCTCGTGTGGCTTTTAGTACAATAAAATACGTTTCATTCTTTGTTTAAAACCAAATAGCCATTGTCTATCTTGCCTAATGTATTTTTTTGTTTTGTTTTCCGTTCTTTTTTTCCTTTTGTTCGTGATGGTATGGTGTTTTTGTTCTCTTTTTTTTTTGCTTTCTTTTTTTTTTTTACTTTTACTCTCAACTTTAGATCAGGATACTTATGTTCTGCACCAAAAAACACACGGCTTTGATCACGTTACACGATCGTGCTGAAAAAGCTTTCTCTTCAATATATGTCACTGAATATATTATATACATACATACATATATATATGTGTGTGTGTGTGTGCGCGTGTATGTATATATACATGCATATATATATATATATATATATACATGGAAGGAGAGAGAGAGATGTATGATTCTTTCTAACAACCTATCAAATTTCTTTTATCTATATGTATTTATACATATATACACGCATATATATATGTGTGTGTACATATGCATATATATATGTAAACACATATACATACACACACACATACATACATACATACATACAATATATATATATGTATGTTCAGCAAAATTTAGATTCAAATGAATATGGTACTTAAGTTAGATGCACCATATATATATATATATATATATATATATATATATATTATATATATATATATATATATATATATATATATAATATATATACATATATACATAATATATATATATATATATAATATATATATATATATATATCTATATATATATATACATATATACATATATACATACATATATATATATATATATATATATATATATATATATAATATATATATATATATATATATATATATATACATAGGGCGGATGACTAAGTCACAGTCATGTGTATAAAGGAGGTCACAAATAAGAGACTGGACAACTTTTGAATTGGCAGCAAATCGGTGCAGATTGAAGAGGCGGCCAGAAGATCGATACCCGACATTTATTCCTAGAGAGCTAACCTTAGCAAAAAGCATAAGTAAAAGCAGCAGCAAAGTATAAAGAAAAGAGAGTTGGGGCAAGGATGTCACCTTACTTGACACTATTTCTACAGCAATGGATCCAGTCATGCTACCAACAACATTGACCCAAGCCTCCATCCCATCATACCTCTATATATATATGTGTGTGTGTGTGTGTGTGTGTGTGTGTTTATCATAACGGCACTTGAGGTGACTACCTGCTAGGAGGTGGAGTTAAAACCCCTAGATAAACCATGAATAACACTGAAAAAACAACAGCAAACAACAGTAGTCGGGCGAACGGGTAAAGAATTTAGGCATACCATCATAGCTAAATACTATATAGTCTGGCATTTGGATACATTTGTATCATGATTCTGAGTTCTGGCGAAAAAGCCTTAACTCTCCTCAGTAAGTTTTACCAAGGGAAAAAATTCAATTCGTCACGTTGAAGTCTGAATTGTTTTGCGCCAAAATCTGAATAGCTTCAGTGTTAATATATTAATAGGGACTCAATATTCAAATGCGAAAACTTACATAGATATCATTATTGTTATTATTATCTGCAATAAATATAAATAATTGACAATAACAAAAACAATAATATAGAGGGTTGAAGGCGTTAAATAGCGTTATATATACATACATATATATATATATCTGTAAATACAATATGTGACAATTATTCAGTAGCCATAATTGTCACATTATATTTACCGATAAATTCCTCTATTAACGTAATATAGAGGTCTCTTTCATTCTTTTATTGTCTTACAATGTCTATCAATACATACATACATACATACATACATACATACATACATAATATATATATATATATATATATATATATATATATAATATATATATTGCTTTTTTCCATTTCAACATTAGTGAAGTGAAACTATAATAAAAAGTATTACAGGGTGCTTCGAGCTCTAACACTTAATTTATGTTCTCTTCCGATTTTTGCACATATAGTAATAGAGAGATGATAATAGTTTATATAAGGCGGCGAGCTGGCAGAATCGTTAGCACGCCGGGCGAAATGCTTATCGGTATTTCGTCTGCCGCTACGTTCTGAGTTCAAATTCCGCCGAGGTCGACTTTGCCTTTCATCCTTTCGGGGTCGATTAAATAAGTACCAGCTACGTACTGGGGTCGATATAATCGACTTAACCTGTTTGTCTGTCATTGTTTGTCCTCTCTGTGTTTAGCCCCTAGTGGGTAGTAAAGAAAGAGATAATAGTTTATATACGTGCATAAACTTTTGTCATTAGGTGACCCGTGTGCAATTCTCGAGAGCAAATAGATAAGGTCATAAATGATATAAAATTAATTGACTTCAAACGTCGAGAAACCAGCTCAATGGGAACTTACCATTTACATAGTGCATCACTCGTTGATCCCAATAACAATACAGGAATGCCTCAAGTCGGTAATTGACTCCAAGACACACGACTAAACTTGAAAAACGACATAACATGAATTTTATTTTAATTTATTGATTCATATTTGTTTTGATAAATTGTTTGTACATATTTTTATACGTCTTTTATTTGATCTTTCACTTCAGTTTTGCTATTCTGGTGTCTATTAAATATGCTTCCTGAGACCGACATAAAGTCGCATAAATCGACGGAAGTTGAGGTGTATTTTTCCATGAATTCACTTCAAACAAAAAAAAAATAGTGTGAAGTCAAAAAAAAAGACGTAACTCGAAATGACGTGAACTGAGGTATACCTGCACATCAGTATCAATTCCTAATCGGAACTGTTTTTCATTTCAATCATGTTGCTATTTCTGGAGTTCAGTGTTCGTCCTCTCTTCTTCCGACCTTCCTATAAATAAGCCAAATTGAAGGCCATGTAAATACAATATCTCTTCTTGAGTTGAATTCCTGGTGCAGCAGTGACGCTCGGTAAAATGGATTCTTGAGAACAAACGAAAAGAAACATTGAAAATAGCCTCCAGTCATATTTTTGCTTTTTCCTTTTGTTGTTTGCTTTTTTCCAACTGAAATTCAATTATTATTTTCAGTCTTTGATGTTAAAGAAAAATTACATTTTTTTGATGTTTGATTAATGATGTAATTAAATCTAAAGTCTGAACACAAAAGATCACACACGTACATGCGCGTGCGCACAACGTGCTATAACAGACGCTTTCAATTAGTGAAACTGTTGAACGAACTTCACTGTTTATTATTATATTAAGGTAATATTGTCTTTGTTAATGAAACGCCAACGTCACATAACCTTAAACAAAGCTTTGATATTGAAATGTAATTATTGAATGGGTAAATCTTTTCACCTTGGTGGTCAGGGGTCTGTTTGATCAAAGACATGGGATTGTTTCGCAGCAAGATATTTGAGTACTACTTTATACACTATCTAAGGATCTCCACAGTTTCCTATGAGTCTGTATATGTCCAGCTCCATTACGTGAAGTGGATATGAAACAAACACACTTCGAGATACGACTTCAATCTTTCGTATTTTTTCCATGAGAACATTAAGCAAAATAAGAACGTGCTTAGGACATTAAGAGAAGCACGGTCTTACGGCATTAAGGGAAATACGGGCTTAGAGTTTTAAAGGAAGCACGAGCTTAGGGCATTAAGGGAAGTACAGCTTTAGGGCATTAAGGATAGCACGGGCTTAGGGCATTAAGGGAAGAACGAACTTATGGCATTAAGGGACTATGGATATAGGGCATTAAGGGAAGCACGGCTTTAGGGCATTAAAGGAAGTACGGACTTAGGGCATTAAGGGAAGCACGGGCTTAGAGCATTAAGGGAAGCGCGGACTTAGGACACTAAAAAGGGAGGGACTATTGAAATGGTAAATAGTTTATAGCACAATCGAAATCACTTTAAACGTGCTAAAGTAATAGTCGAAGTGGTTTATATGGTCGGAAATTTAATTTCGAAGTGTTCATGGTATAATAGTGAGGATCTGACCAAAGACTTTGCAATTAAGAAAGAAGTAGGAGAAAACTTTTCAACTGTTATTTATCTTATTGACTCTGGTGTGCTAACGATTCTGCCAGCTCGCCGCCAAAAAGTCGCGATTATTGGTCAGATGTTTCACATCCCACTTTGACTATTGTTGTTTTCGTTGTTGCTGTTGTTGCTGTTGCTATTATAGTTTTTATTTAGGAGCCAGAAATGCTCACACCAAGTAGACAGACCTGTGAAATAATAAGATAAAGACGGCTTTCCAGCCACGAGCATTCTGTATTTAGACACAGTTTATATTATATACAACTACATTTATTAATTAGTTCATTGCCCATCTGTAAGACAATGGGATATGATTTGAAAGATATTTAGCGGCAATTTCTGGCACGTCAAGTGACGATGGAGACACGCATTTTAATACATTTGAGACTGTCGTTAAACCTCAACAATGATTATCAGTTTTCAATTAAAGCTACACAATACAATTTTGTAACTGTAACCTCGGGCACGACTTCTATAATTATAAATATTTTCTCAATTTTAAGTTATTTTAAGATTGGGAAAACTCATTATTTCGTAGCCGAAGACAGAAATTTGCAAACAATAAACAAAAATATTAGCAACACTAACAATAATAGCAAGCCAAACTTGAAAGATATTAGCAAGTGATATTAGTATTACAAAACAAAGGGCGGTTTTAGACGTGGGTTAAAACCAGTCAAGTAAAGAAATGTAAAAGTGGTAAGTGATGAAATAATGCTTCTTTCTTAAGGAATTTATCCAGAAACAAATTTAAATAACTTATGTGTTCGTATGTACTAGTATATCTGTACGTGTTTCTTTGTATGTAAATTTCTGTATGATTTTTCCATTCTTCTCGGGCGTCACACTAATACACCTTGTTGTTCCCTCGCCTGTCTTCGTCGTTTGTTTTCTGTAAATTCGAACTATATATAGAGAGATAGAGCTGGAATCTGGTTTCTTTCCGAGATGATGTTAAGAGCTGGATATGGTTGAGGAAGCTTCTTCTTGACATTAGTCGTTGGGCCGAATGTTGACGTCCCAGGACAAGATGGCTTTCATCACTAGCAGCCTTTGACATCTCCACTCGACTGGCTACTGTCTGATATGAGCAGGAACAATGTCAACGAAGAAGTGCAACCTGTTTGTGTTGGTTATGTTTTTACATTCACACATGTCTTTTTAATCATATTTTTTATGACATGGTGGAAAAATGACATATAGTGACAAACAAAAGAATTATTATTGTTACCATCATTGCTATTCGTATTAAGGCGACGAGCTGATAAAATCGTTACCGCACAGAAGAACGTGCATTGTGGCATTTCTGCTGGTTCTTTACTTTCTGATTCAAATGGCCCCGACGTTGACATCGTCTTTCATCATTTTAGGGTCGGTAAAATAAATATTAGTTGAGCACTGGACTCGATGTAATCGACTTGCTCATCCCCTCAAAATATCTGGCCTTTTGTCAAGATTAGAACTAATTAACATTATTATACTTCTATTCTTGTGGTGTGGGAGCTATGCTCCAAGAAGTTTAAGTTAATGATGTGCTTCCATTTCTATTTACATTTAGAAAATAATACCCTAAATCGTGCTTTGCTAATTCCTGATAATTTAGACCTTTAAGCCAAACCGAAAGAAACTGAAGTGCCCACTATATAAAAAAAAAATCTCCCCATCAGCCATTTTTGAATTACAAGGTCACCAATAAAAATGTTTTTTTTATATAATTTGTCAGCCAGTGAAACCGTCGTTCAAGCTATTAACTACGATGCAAACCGAGTTTAAATCGAACTTCGTCGTTCATTTTGGTATTTTAACTACTAGAATATGTGATATAAATTTTCCTATAGCTTATTATTATTGTCCGACGTCAGCACATATTTTTTGGTTCTCGTTATATGCTTTCATAAGTTTTTCATATTTTTGAAATGTCATCTGCAAATAGAACCTGCAATTGTGCAGAGTATTTTGTATATAAATTGGTTTTCAGAAGCAGCTACGATCGTAATATTGGATATCCTTGGACGAAAATTTCTTTTAAATAATTATGTTCAAATGTTCACTACATCGATTCAATTACATTGGCTGAAAATGTATTCGTATAAATAACTCAAGAAGTGACTTATCGATTATTGCTATGAATATATATATGACAGAATAATTTCAAATTAACTAAAATATCATGTGTGCTGTTATATGACAACATTGTATATCATACATTGTATTTTTGTTCCTGTTTCACCAATAAATTATTTTGATTTATAGATGATTGAAAATTTAATGAAATTCGTCTGTTTAAATATGCATATTTTAATGTATTTCTGTTCGTTTGAATTTCTAGATATCGACTTTAATGTTAACTTGTTAAAAATGTAGCAAAGCGAATACAGATACAACATTGAATTTCTGGAGACTTTGCTTCCAGTGACTTTCCGGATTAAAGATTTTTTTTGGAACTAGGTGATCACTTTGGTTAGCACAATCTAAATTAAGTACCAAAATAATTAAATAAAATACAGGTACTGTACATTAGTGTAAATCAGTGCGGGTTATATATAAGAGGTTCCGGATCTTCAGTGTCCGGAAAACAGATGTCGTACCGATTGTATTTATAGAGCCATGTGGATCGGGGTATCATATCTGGTAAGATATTAGTACGACTAACATAATATAAGAATTCATGGAAACTTTTAGTGAATTATATTGGCTGAAGTCAGTAGTATAAAAGCAGTTGAAAGGGGAAATGTTTCAAGTTTTATTAGATATTTCATCTCTTCAGATAAACGTAAGATTCTAAGTGGTCAGTTGCTCGTTCCTTCTCGAGCCACGCCTGGCTTATAAGGGCCGGTTTCCCGGTTTCTTTGGCGTATAGGTTCCCCACCTGGACGGGACGCCGGTCCGTCGCAGGTGAGCTGCAAGATACAGGAGGAAAGAGTGAGAGAAAGTTGTGGCGAAAGAGTCAGCAGAAGTTCGCCATTACCTTCTGTCGGAGTCGCGTGGAGCTTAGGTATTATTCATAAACACACACTGAGATTCGAACCTTCGATCCCTCAACCGCGAGTCCGCTGCTCTAACCACTAGGGCATGTGCCTCCACATATGGTTAGTTGACCTACAAGAAACTGCAGCCAAGTCTAAAATCATTCCCCTAGATTCTACAAAGAGAAGATATATATATCAAAGATAGTGTAGTCTTGCATGTGAAGCTGGTAGATCACAACGTCAACGCTCTTGGTCGTTGGTCTGTGTGATCAGAGTTAATCAAGCGGCTGTATTTAGTGTTTGTCTTTTTGGTTGACTCCGTATCTTTATCCACTGAAGACAGTCTGAAAAAAAAAATTATTGAAAGCGACAATTATTCTGGAATCAGCAATTATCCTAAATATTAAGCAAAACGTCCTGTTGTCGCTTCTGCACACTATGTAACTTGGATTTTGGTGTATCATGGTCACTTGGTGATCCCTTGGCCCTGTACAAATTCCTACGGCATAATATATTTTGTACCTACCCCCGTAGATATATTGATACACACATGTAGACAAATCAGTTGCAACGTACAAGTATTTAAAAAAGTATCCTTTTATTTACAGTGTAGTTTCGATGTACGGACGTTTCTATTGCGTCACTCTGTCCAACGAGTAATTAAACAAATATACGAGGTATTATTTCTTTCATTGTTAAGGCGGCGAGCTGGCAGAATCGTTAGCACGCCGGGTGAAATGCTTAGCGGTATTTCGTCTACAGTTACGTTCTGAGTTCAAATTCCGCCGAGGTCGACTTTACCTTTTATCCTTTCGGGGTCGATAAATTAAGTACCAGTTACGCACTGGGGTCGATGTAATCGACTTAATGGACTTGTTTGTCCCCTCTATTTTTAGCCCCTTGTGGGCAATAAAGAAATAAGAATCGTTAGAGCACTAGACAAAATGCTTAGCGACATTTCATTCAGTCTTACTTTCTGAGATTAAATCCCGCCGGGGTCGACTTTGCCTTTCATCCTTTCGAAGTCGATAAAATAAACCCCATTTGAGCACTGGAATCGATGCCATCGACTATCCTACTCCCCAAAATTTCAGGCCTTGTGTCTATAGTAGAAAGGATTATTTCTTATATTGTCTCTTCTGAGTTACTTTACTTCTATCATTTCATCCAGCATTTGGTATTCCTTATGT
>NC_043005.1:76217028-76267028 GCF_006345805.1 Octopus sinensis | reverse complement strand
TGGATAGATAGATAGATAGATAGATAGATATAGTCCTAGTGGGAAAGCATGGCTTAGTGGTTAGGATGTTGCACTCACGATCACGAGATCGTGGTTTCAATTCCTAGACCAGGTGGTGCATTTTATTCTTGAGCAAAACACTTCCTCTCACGCTGTTCTGCAATCACTTCGATACGTCATGCATAGTACACTGTGCACCTGTTCAGGAAACGTCGATTTGATGGAGAGAGAGAGAGAGAGTGTGAGCTGATGTCTGGCTCATACATTTGATCACTATAAACAAATCATTTGTGCAGGTCGTTCGGTAAAATATGAATGCTCATGCATCGTCTTCGACGGGAGTGGCCATCATATGTGTGTGTGTGTATTTATATGTCTTTATCTTTTATTTGTTCAGTCATTGGTCTGAGGACTAATTTGTGGCCACGCCTTGAAGAGTTTTGATCCGAACGGATTGTCTCCAGTAGCCTTTTTAAAACATGCTCCTTATTCCACTGCCTGTCAAGCGATGGTGGCGAAAAGCACAAAGATATACACACTCACACACACACTCATATATGTATACATACAGATATTTATATATATATATATACATACATATATACATATATATATACATAAATATATGTATACTTATATATATACATACTTATATATACACATACATATATATATATATATAACTTATAAAATAAGGGCAAAAGAAAAATTCTAATGCCAAATATGCCGAAAAAAGACAAAATTGTCAATAACCATTATAATTTATGCGTCTCATGGCGATTGATAAATTTTTTTCGAAAAAAATTTTATCCTACATTAGTTATATATATATATACATATATATGCATACATACATATAATGCATACATACATATATATGCATACATATATATATATATATAGATATATATATATATATATATATATATATATATATATACTGAGGGTAATCGTTATATTTTGTAAATTTTCATTCGCCTTGCTTATTTTTTGCATTTTGGCGTTTGCTGGTTTTTTTCTTAAGAACACACTCTTTGTAGTAAGGCGATTTGACGTCTATTTCTAGCGTATAGGATTCCACTTTAGTGGTCATTCCTCTTATTAATTGTTATATATATATATAGATATATATATATATATATATATTATATATATATATATATATATGTATATATATATATATACATATATATATATATATATATATATATATATATATATATATATATATGACGGGCTTCTTTCCGTTTCCGTCTACCACATTCAAATACAAGGCTTTGATCAGCCCGAAACTATAGTAGAAAACACTCAAAGTGCCAACCAGTGAGACTGAACCCGGAACCATATTCTTGGACAGCAAACTCTTCTTACCACACAGCCATGCCGTTCATTCTTATCAATTTCAACTTGAACCATTTCCTCAATTTTTAGGATGCGACAGTTCTGGGAGAATCAGTATTCCCAGACGATCTGAAGATAATCAGCATCATTTTTAAACCAATTTATCTAAAATATAGTAATTCCTGTATTCTTTTTAAGAATTAATAAGCATGACAAGGTCAGACACAGTTACTTGTGGTGCTATATTTTTTAAATATAAAGAAGTAATGGAATTTTTTTATTCCATAATTGGAAATGGAGAGACAGCGACTGTAACCTTTAAAAGGTTTTTCTAGATTGAAATGTCAAGATGATTAAATTAAGTTTGAACAGTTTATACTTAACTTAAATTTTTACAGCAGGTTTAGAGAAGCATGCACACTTTCGAATTTTCCTACGAGCGCTGCATTCAGACACCAGTCGTACAGCCATAGACAATTTAGCTGTGAATCTCTGTATGGAGATTTACAGCTAGGTTGTCTTGATATTCGAGTTTTGTTGTTTTCCAGTCCAAATACTTTTGCTGATAAAAATTAAGCAACGTGGACATTGGCAAGCTCATATAGATAAGTCGCCTTCGCATTCTTGTGGTTCCAGGTTACGTGTGTGTGGTAGTTTTCGCCTGTGTTTTCTGCCGTGACCCTGAATCAGGCAAATTGTTTTCATATATATGCATACAAATATATGTGTGTGTGTGTGTATCTATATATATATATATATATATACATACAAACATATATATAATATATATGTATGTATATATATGTATGTATCTATATATATATATGTATGTATATATATATATATTAAGGTATGTAGAAAAATACAACATGGACAAGAACGTATAACTCTTAGAAGACGATACAATAAACACGGACAGGACATTCGAAACCCTCAGTCTTCAGTCAAGAACCGGATCATCGTAGTAATTTCGATATATATATATTGATTTTGATTTTGATTTTTCCAGTTTCAGCTAATGAGCTGTGGCCATATAAACATATATATAATATATATATGTATGTATGCATATATGTATATGTGTGTGTGTGTATATGTATATACATATGTATGTGTGTGTGTGTATATACAAACATATATATATATATATATAAAGAGAGAGAAAGAAAGAGAGAGAGAGAGACAAACATGCATACATGCGGTGTACACTAATGAGGAACTATCAAACTGAAATAGCCATTTATGTATTATACTTAATGTATACACACCGTTGATAAAAGTGGAAGATGGAGGGGTGGACTGGAGTCGATGGAAGGCCCAGAGAATGGTACGTTGGAGGAGCAGAGTGAAGAAGTGATAGATGAGGGGGAAATGGAGGCGGGTAAGCGTGGGTCGGGGAGAGAGTGCAGAGGCACAGTCAACGGATCGTGCCCGGGCAAGGGCAGTTTTGGTAATAGTGCGTAGGGTGAAGTGGTGAGCCATGAGTTGAGACTGGGTCTCAGTATCATGGTCATCACTGCAGAGCCAGCGTAGACGGAAGAACTAGGAATAGGGGATGAAGAGGTTGGTGTTGATAGGGTGGGAGGAGGAGAAGTTGAGACAGGAGTGTGAATCTGTGTTTGCAGTGAATGGAGGTGGTAAGAGTCAAGTGGTCTATTCTAACAGAAATGTCAAGAATTCAACGGGGGAGTTGGAGACAGTGCAACAGAATTCGAGGGCAGGATGGAAGGACTGAACAAAGGAAAGGAAGGAGTCATGATGTTCGCGGGAGAGTGATGTTGCATCAATACAATTGACGATTTAACGACCGTGTAGTTAGGGATAGGACCAGTAAGTTGTAAGAATATTTGGGCCTCAACATAGCCAATGAATAAGTTTGCATAGCTGGGACCCATTCTCTTTCTCATAGCCATTCCTAAGACCTGTTGGTAAAACTCACCCACGAACGAGAAGCAGTTGAGGGAGAGGACAAGTTCAGCCATACGAAGAAGTGTGGAGGTGTCGGGCTAAGGGTTTGGACGAAAGTCTAGAAAGTGTCTTAGAGCAAGACCTTCGTTATTCGGGATCATCAGGCATAGAGATTTGATATCAGAAACGAACAGGAGTCGAGTGGGCCCAGGAGGGAACGACAAAGAGTTAAATAAACGGAAAGCATGGTTGGTGTCGTGAATGTGTGAGGGGATGGAATCCACTAGGTGGGCAAGGACACAGTCAAGGTACTTAGAGATAAGTTCGATGGGATAGTTGCGGGCAGAAATGATGGAGCGATAGGGTTGTGGGGTTTGTCGATTTGGGGAAGGAAGTGAATAGTGGGGTTGTGTGGGGTACGGACAATAGGGTTGGTGGCAGTGCGAAAGTTAAACCGGTCCATAACACGTTGACAGACTATTGCAAATTGATCAGCTGCTGGAAACTGGCCGGGAACTGGTGTCCAGTGGGATGGCCAGCGGCCCAGTTCGGTGAAACAGTCTTCTTCATTAGATGCAGATGAAGTGTTGTGGATTAGCGCATGTAGCCCGACACGGCGCACGAAGTGTTGGATATCAAAGCGAGTCTAAAACTAGTCAGTGGATGGAGTGAGAGGGATTAAACAGAGACCCCTACTAAGGCGAGAATGCTCCACGTCAGAGAAGGGGAAATCAGGAGAAATGGTAACAACAGAGTGAAGTAGGTGTGTGGAGGAAGATGAGTTAGGTGAGGACGGGTAGGTGGAGGCGGTAGAAGGCTGGGAAAAGAGAGAGGAGTGATATGGGTGAGGGTAGGAGTAGTAGATGGTTGGGATGAGGATGAGGTGTTGTGGATCGTGGAGGAAGAGTCAGGGTGGGTGTAGTGGTGTTGGGTGGGACAGGATGAAGGAGCGGGGATGAGGGAGAGTAGGTCAGGGAGAACGGGACGAGGGGTGAGGGTAATTACGTCCAGTGGAACAGAATGAAGGAGTGATTGAAGTTTGTATACTTTAGTCATGGAGAAGGTGCCTTAGATGGAAAATGAAACGTATGATGGAGTCAGCGACGGAGTGGGGTGCAGCAGGAGAAGAAAATGGAGTCAAAAAGAGGGAGAAAGCGGTCAAGGGTGTATTTTGGAGAGATTCGAACGGATGGTGGCACGCATGAGGCGGCAGGAAGTGGAACGGAGGATGGGTAAGATGGTAGAAGCAGAATGGGAGGTAGGGTGGAAAAGGAGGCGGAAACCATTGGGAATGACGTTGTGATGAAGGCAGCAACTGAGAAAGGAAGTGTGACTGGAGAAATGTGTCTTTTAGAAAGCGAATAAGAAAAGATTGAAAGAAGAATGAAGTCAGCGGAAGGGAAGCGAGGTGAGGTGATGTTTTAGGCAGTGGTGTAGGTGGAGGAAGAAGGATTTGTTATTGGGCATGGTGGAATGAGGAATAGGAGAGAAAAAAGATGAAAAAGAGAGAGAACAAATGGCAAAGTTATTAACGTACGAAGTTCAAAAAGTTCAGCAAGTTTCAGAAAGTTTAAAAGTCATGGCAGATTAGTTCGATATACAGCTACGAAAGTAGCCAATAAGAAAACAGGAAAGATGAGCGTCCAAGAAAAGAGGAAGTTTAGTCAGGCAGGATCGAACTGGGGTAACCACGTGAGCATATGTAATATATTGTAATATATAGTTCAAATTTGCCGAAAACAAAAGACGAAGACAGGTGAACGAAAACAGCAAGCAGGTGTATCAGCTTGATGTTCGGGAAGAATGGAAAAGTCTTTGACGTTTCGAGCCTATGCTCTTCGACAGAAAGGAGTGCGATGGGAAAAAATGGAGAGAGAACGAGAAAAAATGTGTAGGAGTTAACGGTTCAACATGAAATGACCGGAAAAAAAGGTTGAGTGGAAGGGAGATAATAATGGTGACCTTGCTGAAATAGGGTGCGGAAGCGCGTGTGTATTTGTGAGGATGGTATGTGTGTGCGTGTGTATGTGTGAATGGGACAAGCGAGTGTGAGTATAGGTGCGGACAAGCTTAAAATCATATGGTCCGTTTGTGCGTATGGAAGCGTGTGTATATGTATATAAGCAACCTAGTGTGTGCATTTTGTAGAGTGATGTGCGTGTTTTTATATATATATATATATATATATATATAGTGTGTGTGTTATATATGTATGCATATATATATGTATGTATATGAATATGTATATATATATATATATATATATATATATATATATATATAAACCAGCTTAGAGAAGAAGAAACGAAACGAAACCAAACGAATCGAATCGATTTTTTCCTCGTCTAGGCTTATAGGCCCTCTTTATTTGTTTTCCTGTCCTGTTTCTATTCCTTCTTGTACTGTATTTCTTGTAATTGTATTTTTATTTTGTATTTGTTTTTAATTGTATTGTTTTTACGTCCTGTTTTTGTCACATTTTTTCCTTGTTTTTAGCCCTCTGCAAAGGAATTTTATTTAATTCTTTCGCAGGAAGGACTAGTTCGACGAGACGTGTTCTGTCCTCACCTTCGAAACACGCTGGAGTTGAACTAGGGACGGCTGATGAAGGAGATTTTCCTTGTGTAGTTTTCTTGTACTCTGTTTTTTCGTTGTTAAAGGAATGGTCCGTTCCATGCTGTTTTTACGTTTTCGTTTCTCGTTGAGTTCTACGTCTATTTGTGGTGTCCTGTACACACGTATATATATTTATATATGCATGTATATATACATGTAGATGTAGGTATGTACATATATGTTTGTATGTATGCATATATTTTATTATTACACTATTTTATATATATATTATATATATATATATATATATATATATATATATATATATATATGTATATATGCATGTAAGTGTATGTATGTACATATATATATGTATGTGTATATATATATATGCATGTATGTAATATGTACATATGTATGTATATATATATTATATATATATATATATATATTATATATATATATATATATATATATACATATATATATGCATGTAGTATATGTAGATGTGTATATGTATACGCAGATGTCCTATACATATAGGATATCTGCCAGAAGACCGCCTCAGCTGTCGTCATTCTACCCGTACCGACATAGGTTCGTTTAGTCAGCTATCAATATCAATACAGACAGTAATTCTGCCGAGGTCGACTTTGCCTTTCATCCTTTCGGGGTCGATAAATTTAGCACCGGTTGCGTACTGGGGACGATTTTATCGACTGGTTCCCTTCCCCAAAAAAGTTTGGGCCTTGTATCTATAATAGAACAGAATATCAATAGAGATAGTAATTGATATACAAAACAGACAAGAATCGTCGCGAGTCAGCAATGTAGACTTCACCGTAATTGTTTTCTCCGAAGTACATACACCAATATTTCATCAGTTTTCAAGTATTAATACCTACACCATATTGCCTCTTTTTCATTCATTTTCCAATCAATACGATACCAAACAAGAGATTTTTCTTTCATTTTAACTGCTCTTTGTATTTCTTCCCGCTTTTTTCCTTTATGGTTTTGTAGAGCAGACGACACAAGTATATTCAAATGTGTGTTCTCCAAGATGTACTATAGGAATGAAACAAATTGTACTGAAGCTTTGATGTTCCTAATCAATAGATTCTTTAAAAAGTCAATAGTATTTTTTGCTGTACTCTATCACTACCATTTCCAACATTTCTCAATTAGCTAATAGAAAAAAAGATGTAAATAAAACCTAATAAACAGAAGGTCCTTTATAAGATTACTTTTGATATGGGTGCTGGGTGTCATTTCTTATATTGTAGATAATTAGCATTATTTATAATGTGTGTGTGTGTGTGTGTGTGTGTGTGTGTGTGTGTGTGTGTGTGTGTGTGTGTGTGTGTGTGTGTGTGTGTGTGTGTGTGTGCGTGTGCGTGTGTGTGTGGCTTAGTGGTTAGGGTGTCAGCATCATGATCGTAATATTGTGGTTTCGATTCCTGGGCTGGGCGACGCGTTGTGTTTTTGAACAAAATACTTCATTTCACGTTGCACCAGTCCACTCAGCTGGCAAAAATGATTAACGCTGCGATGGACTGGCGTCCCGTCCAGCTGGGGAACACATAATCTATGGAAACCGGGAAACCGGGCCCATGGGCCTGGTTAGGCTTTAAAAGGGCGCATTAATTTTATTATATATAAGTTAAGTTAACTTAACTTATATATGATAAATATATATGTATATCTATATATATATATATATATATATAAGCCACCCATAATTGGATACAACTCACCCAACAAAAACTCACTACTTGAATGAACCACAAACAAAACTTGACTTAAACAGGATTTAGATAATCATATCAGGTGGTGCTATTAAGTTAGACATGGCCTGGACCAATCTTTGGTCGAAACATATCTAAGTTTATCTAAGTTTACATATATATATATATATATAATATATATATATATATATATATATATGGAGGCGCAATGGCCCAGTGGTTAGGGCAGCGGACTCGCGGTCGTAGGATCGCGGTGAGTGTTTATTGAGCAAAAACACGAGCCTCCGACCGGGGGGGAAGGGGGGGTTCGATCCCTGCTATACTCTTTCGACGCAACTTTCTCTCACCCTTTCTTCTGTTGGCCTGCTCGCTTAGCTAGCGGGGTGGCGTCATTTGAAGGCTAAAACAATGCGAAGCGCATTGTGACCAGCGATGTGTAGCAACATTTGATAGCCTGGTCGGTCACGGTCACGATATATATATATATACAGAGAGAGAGAAAGAGGGAGAGAGGAAGACAGTCAGACAGACAGAGACAGACAGACGTAATAGATAGCTAGATAGATAGAAAGATAGATAGATAGATAGATAGATAGATAGATAGATAGATAGATAGATAGATAGATAGATAGATAGATAGATAGATAGATAGATAAATAGATAGATAGATAGATAGATAGATAGATAGATAGATATATAACGATGATATATAAATATATAATGTACGCATGTATATATGTATGTGGGATATTATGAATCAATGTGTGTATGCATGTATCAATATGTGTATATATATGTATGTATATATATTGCCCAGCAATAGTTTTTCTGTTATATCCAACAGAGGCCAATAAAATAACTGATTGTAACCCACACTTAATGCTGTCGAAGAGACATCAATAGGTTCAATATCTTTTGCTAGGAAGAATCATTTCCAAAATTATCGACAAAAGTTTCAATGCTGCATGCATTTTGCCAAGGGGGCTACTTAAATATTTCTTTTTAGTTTGGTGTTTATTGTTACGCAAACATGTTTTTGTTTTTTCCATTCTTGAAATTGTTCCGGACGATCAGGAAGTTATGTCTATGACTAGAGGCTTTATTTTCTATAAGCGTATACATACACAGTTGCTTTTGTGTATATGTATATATATACTGCTGAAGAGCAGAGGCTACAAGAGGACGGCGGCTCAGATGGAGCGAAAGAGACAGGAATTCGTGCGCTCATATGCGCTTGTACGGTCGCACATTGGCGCACTTGATGCCATCTTTGAGAACGAGCGGGACAAAGATGGCAAGAATGGAGACGATGAAAGAAGTCACCCCCACCTGGTGGACGCCCGGGAGGAGGTTTTGAATGAGAAACCTGCCCGGGAAGTGAACCCAGGTGCAAGTTCTCCAACCGGCAGCAAGGGCCATGGAGAAGGAGAAACCCGGTGAAGAGGTAGAGGGAGGAAGAAGAACTAAAAGAAGGACTGGAAGAGCTAAAGGAAAAGAAAAAGCTCAAGCAGGACCAAAGAGTGAAACAACCAGAAATAGAAGTGGAACCGCAAAGGATGGAACCAAACAGCGCACACGGGTGTGTATGTTCTACCTGAGAGGTTCCTGCTGGCATGGAAAGGAAGGTGCAGGCTGCCGCTTTGCACATCGGGGACCCTGCCACAGAGACACGAGGCAGATGGACAAACCATCAACACAAAGAAAAGGGATGGACCACGCACCACCTGCCCCAAAGCGGAGGTACGCAGATGTTGTGCGCGCCACAAACAGCCAACATGATGTTGTCGCGAAAGAGCAGCTGCTGAGCAACAATCTTTTTTTGTGCATGGCACAAAAGATTGTACAGCAGCTGACCTGGCTTCATCAAACCCAAGCCCGCAGGTGGGACTACCCACTATACCAGACCACCACAGCAAACAGACACAGGATGGACACCGCCGGCAACAGCGTACACCTCACCTCGATACTCCTACTGAACATCAGAGGACTGCAAACACTCAGTAACAGGACAAAGATCCCGTTCCTGAGAGACTTTGTTGCATGCAATCAAGCCATATGCATAGCACTTACAGAAACGCACCTGAAACCGGACATAGCAGATGCGGAGTTACACATACCACAGTATGCTGTACTACGGACCGACAGGAAAGAAAGGAGTCATGGAGGTGTTGCTATGTACATCCGTGAGGACCTCACACCCCAGGTCTCTTGTCATACTCAAACTCGGTGTGTGACACACTAATTGTACATATTAAGCAACTTGATGTAGTTGTGTGTGCTACATATCGCCCTCCAGATGCCCCAAGCCATGTGGGCAAGTTTGAAGACTGCTTATAAAAATAGAAGAAATTCTAACCACATTAGAACAACACATAGGTGTGCTTCTTATGGGAGACTTCAATCTGCCCAATGTCAGATGGCCCGAGGGCCTTTCTCTCCCAGGAATGACAAGATGTGAACCAGGACAGGCGAGGTCCCTCCTGAACCTCATCAACACCCTGTACATGGAGCAGGTAATACTCCAACCAACCAGGGCAGGTAACACACTGGATCTCTGCTTCACAACTGACATGGATCTCATCCATAATGTGAAAGTGACACCGACACAACACTCGGATCACAACATGATAGAGCTGACCATGTACGGGCCAAAAGAGAGCACGGACATGCAGCCTACAAGAAACCCTCAAAATCTTTCCAGCTTGAACTACCATAAGGCAAACTGGAAAAAAATTGAGAAAGAGATCCTCAAACAAAACTGGCCTAAATGTCTCTCCTCGCCAGACATCGACGTGAAACTTCAACAATTCATGTCTGTAATGCAAGCCATATGCTACAAATGTGTCCCAGAGAGAAAGGCCACTGTACACAAGAACAAAATCCCCAGAGAGAGAAAATCTTAATGAGACGGCGTACGAAATTTTCAAATCGCCTAAACAAACAGATTGGAAGCAGTGAAAAGTCCCGCCTAAAAATAAAACTTTGGAAATCGAAAAATGTCTGCAACTCTCCCATGAAAAAGAAAGAGCAGACAAAGAAGCCTGGGCTATAGAAAACATAAAATCTAACCCCAGAGCTTTCTACAGGTATGCCAAAGAAACAGCTACAGTGCACTGTAGAATAGGGCCACTCCTCAAAAAGGATGGCACACTTACAGGAAAACCAATGAGGGTAAGTGAAATACTGAATGAGCAATTCAAGAGTGTTTTCACTCCACCCCTTGGGCATCTCAAATCACCAATCCAACTGACTTTTTTACCACTACAGATATAAAATCAGAGGCGGCGACGATAGATTACATCGATATAAAGGAAGACGATGTAACCAAGGTCTATAGATGAAATGAAAACAGACTCAGCTACTGGCCCCGATGGATTCCCGGCAATCCTCCTAAAAGCATGTAAGAGAGTCCTAGCAAGACCACTGCAGTTCCTCTTTCAGAGCTTCCTTGCAGCTGGCAAACTTCCAGGAAAACTGAAGGAAGGTAAAATATGCCCCATTCATAAAGGAGGTAGCAGAGCGGAAGCAAGAAACTATAGACCTATCTCTCTGACCTCACACATCAGCAAGGTCATGGAACGAATAGTCAGAAGGAAGCTGATCACCTTCCTTGAAGAGAATGACTTGCTGCCCGACACCCAACATGGTTTCCGACCAGGGAGAAGCTGTTTAACTCAGCTCCTACAACACTATGACTGGGTGCTGAAACGGCTGCTCAACCACTCAAATGTGGAAGTGATATATCTCGACTTTGCAAAGGCCTTTGATAAAGTCGATCATGGAATGATATGTCACAAACTGCGTGATCTCAACATAGTTGGAAAACTGGGAGAATGGCTTCATGACTTTCTGAAGGATAGAAGTCAGGTGTGGTAGTAGCCAATGGGGCCACCTCCATTAACACACAAATAGTGAGCGGTGTTCCGCAGGGCACTGTTCTGGGACCACTACTGTTCATAATGGCCCTCTCAGACATGCCCTCAGCCACGCAGAGAGCCACGATCACAAGTTATGCAGATGATACAAAAGTTTCACAGGCATACAGAACCCTGAGGACACTAAACACCTGCAATGTGAGCTGGACGAAATATACAAGTGAGCTGAAAGAATAGCATGCAGTTCAATGCTGGAAAGTTTCAAGCTTTATACTATCAGCATGCAAAACTGAATGCAATACCCAATGAATACACTGGACCCGGAGGATTGCAATCCCAGAGGCACAATCAGTGCGTGACTGGGTATTCACATGAGTGTTGACGCGACCTTTCATGTACATGTTGCTAAACTGACAATGAAATGTAGACGGCTGGCGGATGGATTCTTAGAACCTTTAGAACAAGAGAAGAACAAGAAACCATGATGGTCCTCTGGAAGACACTTGTCCTAAGCCACTTTGACTATTGCTCTCAGCTATGGTCACCATCCAGTGTCAAGTTGATCACAGAACTTGAGGCGATCCAACGAAGCTACACAAAGAAGATAGCCTATATGCAGAATGTAAGCTACTGGGAAAGACTCAAGAGATTAAAATTATATTCCCTGGAGCGTAGGCGGGAAGATATGCCATAATATACATCTGGAAGATCCTGGAGGGAAGTGTCCTGAACTTTGGCATCGAGAGTTACGCAAATGCCAGAACTTGGCGCCACTGCGTGGTGCCTAGGACTCCAAACCTGCCATCAAGATGTAGGACAAGATTCTGTGATAGCCTGGGCTTCCGAGGCCCACAGCTCTTCAATATCCTCCCGAAGAACCTGAGAGACCTGCATGGGGTGGATACAGATGTCTTTAAAATGAAGCTGGATCTCTTCCTGTCAGGTGTCCCAGATGAACCAACTTCACGGCAGGAGGGGCAGATGAGGGCAGCTGCATCGAACTCTCTCATGCACCAAATAGCAGTTGCTAGAAAGCCTCCATGAAGTGAAACCAAGTAGCAACACCAAATGGCGGTGCCCCAGCATGGCCACAGCTCATAAGCTGAAACTAGAATCAATCAATCAATCAATATATACACACACACACATATATATATGTATGTATGTATATATATATATATATGTATGTATGCATGTATGTATGTATATATATACGCATATACATAAAAAAGCAACTGTGTTTATATATATGTACATATATTATATATATATATATATATATATATATATATATACACTACACATATAAACACACACACACACTTATACATACACACTCACGCACACACACTCAGACACACGCACACTCGGAGTAATACAAAAGGGATCAAGCAGATTACCTCTCTATTAATCCAATTATTTATTACTGTAATTATTTAGTACTTCAAATTAACTTAGAAGTATCTCAATGTCAGTTTGACTAAGCTGATCACCCAGAAAAATTTCCGGTAATTCCACCAATTACGTTCTGTGTTCAAATTCCGCCGAGGTAGACTTTGCCTTTCATCCTTTCGGGGTCGATTAAATAAGTACCAGTTACGCACTGGGGTCGATGTAATCGACTTAATCCGTTCGTCTGTCCTTGTTTGCCCCCTCTGTATTTAGCCCCTTGTGGGTAGTAAAGAAATAGGTATTTCGTCTGCCGTTATGTTCTGAGCTAAAATTTCGCCGAGGTCGACTTTGCCTTTCATCCTTTCGTGGTCGATCAATTACGTACCAGTTGCGTACTGAGTTCGATCTAATCGACTGGCCCCCCCGCCTCCCCAAAAATTTCGGGCCTTATTCCTAGAGTAGCTGTTCATCAGTCCTGAGTATCCTACACATCCGTATATGTATCAAATACATTATCAGTAAGTGTTACGCGGTGTAATATTCAGTAAGCAAAACAGAATAAATAGTTTGAAGCATCACTACACGCGTTTCAATGGCGTAGTTTGGTTGAAATACGAGTCCATTATATGATTTATTAAATAGCATTACATAAATTTATCTTGTTATATATTAACCGTTTCATCAATAATCCAATGCTGGCGAATATTTTGGTGAAAATACCATAAATCTAGTGAGGGAAGAGAATAGTTATCACAAACCGAATGCAGCAAAGAAAAAAATCGACATTCTGAAGGCAACTAGAGTAAAATATGCTAGTTAGGAAGGAGTGGTCAAATGGTCATCTACAATTCAAATGTTGTAATGTATAAGCGCATGCGCATACATATACGGTTACTTATGTGTACATGTGTGTATATATATATATATAATATATATATATATATATATTATATATATATATATATATATATATATATATACATATATGCTTAGCGGCATTTTCTCCGTCTTTGCGTTCGGAGCTCAAATTCCGCCGAGGTCGAATTTACCTTCCTTCTATTCTTTCGGTGTTGATAAAATAAATACCAGCTGAGCACTGACGTCGATGTGCTCGCCTTACACCTCCACGGAAATTGCTGGCATTGTGCCAAAATGTGAAACCAATATTTCAGGGAACAAGGAAACTCATTTCTTATTCAATTAATGATTCTGATAGAATCCAATATTTCACGTACGATCTCTTTTGCTTGACCGCTACATCATAGAGACATAAATAACACTGATTGTCAAGTGGTTGGGGACAAATACACACACACACATACATGCACTAACATGTAATAACACACACACACGCTAACACATATTTATGTATGTATGTATGTATATATATATATATATATATATATATATATATATACACAGATTCGGCGGCTTCCGTACAGTTTCCATGAACCAACTTCAGTCAGAAGATATTACTTGATACGGAGCTAGAATAGAAGATATTTGCCCCAAGGTGCTGTGCAGTGAGATTGAACCTAAAACGAAGTGGTTGCGAACCGAGCCCCTTAACTAAACAGCTTATACATGAAAGCTCATTTTCATATCTTCTCTCTCTTACAGCAAGAACACCCTACAAGTATAAACAGAACACATGGAATGTTGGAAATTTCATGCCTTTCACGTAAGGAAAAATCATATGATTTCTACAGTTAAATTCAAATTATACGTCTGTATCAATTCAGCAGCCTAATTCGCTATACTTCATCCTTCATTTTGTCTTATTTATTAACCCCAGTTATTTGCCATTTGTCATTATTAAAATAAAGAATTCATATTTGTTTTGATATTTTTGTTAGTTCTTCTTTTCCCTATTTAATAACAATTAGAAAATCATGACAAGGAATTTAAATTTTTAAAATAAACACAAGTAATTCACTTGAAATTGTATTATGTATGTACATATGCCAGTAAAGGCATGACCCTCCTCTTAAATAATACTTTAAATGGCGTGGTCGGTCGATGTAACATATATTTTGAATGTCATCTCTATAGCAAACGATTACTAACAGCGTATATATTAATCTCCTTTTTTGTCTGTGTTCTGATAACAACTCAAGACCCGGGTGTATGTCTATTGTATATTAAAAAACATCAGTGGGTTATGCAGCTTGCCTTTACAGTGTAAAAGTGGGCTGCAAATGATAAATGATTAATCCAGGTTGCCATTTATTCATTACTATGAAGGGCAGAATTAATAATTATTGCCATGTGCCGTCTGTGTTTTTTTGGTTTTTTTTATTATTATTAACAATAGAATAGAATTACTACTTAGCACTTTCAGTGTCGAACTAATGCGAGACTCTCTACACAGTCGATCCTTCTCCTAGAAATAGCAGCTAACGCTGTCAAGAAGCTTGGTTCTTAATCATGTGATCTCTAGTTCAGTCCTACAGCGTGGTATTTTGGTTACGTGTCCCCGGGCAGGTTAAAACGCGCGCGAGTGTGTGTTTGCGTTTGCTCCCACTCAACAACCGGTGCTGGTTTGTTTACGTCATCGTAACTAATGATCCGGAGAAAAAAGAGAACGAAAGAAAAGTACCAGGCTTTAGAAATAAGTAGTGTTCAATTCGTTCGACAAAATTTATTCAAGGCAGTGCTCCTACATGGCCACTGTTCATTAATTGGAACAAGTAATATATATATTTTATTATTATTATTATTATTATTATTATTATTATTATTATTATTGAGTGAGAGAGCAGTGCATGCCATCGAAGTGACACTGGGGTAAAATATACGAAGCCCAGTATACCCATCATGACTACCCGTCTGATAAGGGTACACCAGGCACATGCATCACAACCATATGTGCGCAACATCGTGATCTCATATGAAGATAAACAGCACATGACCTTGCAGGTGGGGCCCAGTTATAATTTTCTTCTGGTCGAGTAGCCCATCCCGCTCAAAAGGTCCTTGAATATGGTTAAGGATGTTGAATGAACCACCCATGTTTCCAAAGGTGAATTATTCAAACCCCAAAGAATCCCTCTCAACACATGGCTATGATGCTCCCCCACTACTTCTGCGCATGATCAGAGATGCACATATCGTCAGTCACTAAGGGACATGCTTAACTGGTTAAGGTCAAACAACTGACAAGCAAATCTGTGGCATTGAGCAGAATATTTGCTGTAGCCCATCTTTTATACCAAGACAAAACAATGTACATGATAACACTTCCAATCAGTTAAGAACAGAAGCCATAAGAGCCACTGTCTGGCACTGTCGGCCCGAGGCTATAGTAGAAGACACTTACCCAAGGTGCCACGCAGTGGGACTGAACCCGGAACCATGTGGTTTGTAAGCAAGCTACTTACCACGCAGCCACTCCTAATTTATTTTCAAAACAACTCCTTATTCAGTGAGATAAGCGGAATATAGTTATAATTCTCTGTGTGCTCTTATCGTAGACGTGTATGACATATAAAGAAGTCTACACTGAATTGTTTATATGTCACAAATATTATTACACTTACTCATTTATCAAATATGAATGTGTGATAGGGTTTGTGTGTGCGTCAGGGCGTTTGGGTGCGCTACTGATAACATGTAACCAGTACCGCTTATTGCGCTGGCGGGTATCGGTGATTAAAGTAGCTACCCCACTAGGCTTACTTGGCGAGGAATGCGATTTTGAACACCTTGGAATTTATGCAAGACCTGTCAAAAGCCACTTGAAATCAGAGAAGTCAATATTCATCAAATAAGGTTACATATTTTGTTTAAAAATATGTATGTTTAGTTGTACGCTTTCGTTTATTCAAATGAAGCAAGGTAAACTCCATATTCACAGCTTCGCTTGAAGGGGACAGAAAGACAATGGGGACAGCTGTTGCATATGTCAATTTACAGTTACCCTGAGCTAGAAGTAATGATGTAGGGAAAGCATCTGGAATAGTGTATAATGACCCGGACGTATGGGAAATTGAACATGCCTTCAGTCGGATCTATTTACTATTATCCAATGGGCAGAAAAGAATAATATGCTTCTAAATGAAAATAAGTTTATTTTGATCCATTTTGGAGAAGAGGATACTCTGAAATTGCCATATGCCCCTCCCTCGGGCGACTCCCTGGTGTCATCCAACAACACCAGAGACCTAGGAGTAATTGTTGATAACAATGTAAGCTGAAGTTCTCACGTAAACAGCAAGGTTGTCTTGGTCCGCAAGATGTGCTCCTGGATTCTGAGAACTTTCTGGTCTGGACATGTTCACACCAACATCCTTCTCTGCTCTATTTTTGCCCAATCCCACCTTGAATATTGTTGCCCACTATGGTCTCCCCACACGAAGTAAAGCATTATCAAAGTGAAAGCACTCCAGGGTAAGTAAAAAGAAAGATAGACAGCAAGACAGGCATTGACTACTGGGGTCGACTAAAAAAATCCAATCTCTACTCTCTCCAACGCCCTTGTGAGTTTTAAAATCCACCCAAGACTTGGCCACCGTGCTATCCGCCCACTTCAAAAGTCGAACTCAAGATACATAACATTACAACACAACTATTTTACCTCAAACAGTCCAACTGTCTTTAATATTATACCAAAATACATCAAAACGGAAACAGACCCCATAAAATTCAAAAGTTCTCTAGACAATTTTCTCCAAAAAATCCCGGACCAACCTCCAATACCCGATTACATCTCCAACAATAATAACTTTTGGCTATAGTAGGCCATGGTGTCCCATATATAACTGAGGTGTGAATCATGATCTAAAAGGCTTCACCGGGTGAGGCTATTAAGTTAGACATGGCCTGGACCTATACTGGCTGAAACCTATCTAAGTTATTATTACCTAAGAATCAATAGTCTTGTTGTGTGGTGGTGTGCGCGTACATATATGGAAATGAAATACTAGTTACAGACACGCGCAAGGAGTTTATATGCGAATACAATAGCGGTTTTCTGGCCTCCACCAACTGAGTGTGTTCGTTTTTGAAGTGTTGCGTAATAAGTCAAGTTCTTCACAGATTACTAATGGCTGAAACTCCTTAGAACCAAAAACAATGGACCTCTCACTGAGTCATGAAGGGAGTGAATATCACGCATTTGCGACCAGAAAAACTGCCACTTGCGTGACCTCGGTCGCACGGAAGGTGTAGTATATAGGCAGACGCAGTCGTGATGTAAGCAATTAAATGTCAGTAGCTTTTAAATATTGGTTTCAAACTTTTACACAAGGCCACCAGTTTTTGGGAGGAGGCCAAGTCGATTAAATCGACCCCAATGTTAATCTGATACTTATTTTATCGAAAGGATGACATTTTATCCGAAAGGATGACATTTTATCCGAAAGGATGAAAGGCAAAGTCGACCTCGGCAGAATTTGAACTCAGGACACAAAGACAGACGAAATACCTATTTCTTTACTACCCGCAAGGGGGTAAACACAGAGAGGACAAACAAGGACAGACAAACGGATTAAGTCGATTATATCGACCCTAATGCGTAACTGGTACTTATTTAATCGACCCCGAAAGGATGAAAGGCAAAGTCGACCTCGGCAAAATTTGAACTCAGAAAGTAGCGGCAGACGAAATACCGCTAAGCATTTCGCCCGGCGTGCTAACATTTCTGCCAGTCTCTCAATATATTTTTTGTACTCTATAAATGAAAGTAGACAATATTGGAAACAGTAAATTTGCAACCGTTTTGTGAATTCTTTTGTTGTTGTTTGTTCCTTCTCGAGCCACACCTGGTTCATAGGGTCAGCTTCCCGGTTTCCTTGGTGTATAGGTTCCCTACCTGGATAAGACGCCGGTCCGTCGCAGGTGAGCTGCAAAATGCAGGAGGAAAGAGTGAGAGAAAGTTGTGGCAAAAGAGTCAGCAGAAGTTCACCATTATCTTCTGCTGGAGCCGCGTGGAGCTTAGATGTTTCGCTCTTAAACACACACATCGCCCGGTCGGAGATTCGAACCCGCGATCCCTCGACCGCATGTCCGCTGCTCTAACCACTAGGCCATGCGCCTCCACTGTGAATTCTTTTAGATCGAAATATTTCGTGGGAGTTTGTTTCCCGACCTTCAAGAACTTTTTGTATCCATATACAGATATATTGTTCTCGTTAACCTTCAAGATAGTAAGCGTTTAATGCTGAAGGAGGTCTCAATAAATCAGACCTGTTATCTAAAAACAAATCTTTAAAAATGACACCTAACAATCTCCAAATCGAATCAAGAAATGGGAAACATGTCTGTAGCATTGTCCAAATATTGTTCTTGAGATACAATTTATGACTTACATAAAGATAAGCATATTTCTATTTCTCTTCTTGTCTTATCATTTTTATTATTATATTTTCTTTTGTTTTATTTACAGTAGTAGTAGTAGTAGTAGTGGTGGCCATCGTCGTCGTTTTGGTGGTGGTGGTGGTAGTAGTAGTAGTTGTTGTTGTTGTTGTAGTAGTCAGCAGAAAGTTAGGGCCAAGAATTTCATGCTTGGCACTAAAAAGCTCTCAGCCTTTGAATCACTTTTGTAACTTTCTTGTTCCCTGTTTAAAGTCACAGTATGAAAATCAGAGACATTATTAATCCAGAGTCCTAGATTCTTTGTATATACTTTCAAATTACGTAAATTTATGGAACTGAAAGACAAATTATTTGTAATATTAATGTGTGTTATCCAGAGTAAATATTGTCTTTCGTTGGTTTAACAATGCATCCGTGATTTAAGGACACATTTCATGCTTCCTTGCATTGCAGGAAGATAAAATTTAATATTTAATATGCTACATTTATTAGTTACTGATATCAAAACCAAAATCTTATCTACACTGTATACCAAGTGTATTTACAGTGTATACGTTTCATCTAATGCATGAAATCAACGTCTTATAGGTAACAATAAACCATTTATTTTTTCCGATAATTCTCTCTCTTTCTCTGTCTTTATCTCTCTCTCTCTCTCTCTCTCTCTCTCTCTCTCTATCTATCTATCTATCTATCTATCTCTTTCTGTTTGTCCTTCTCTCTCTCTCTCTCTATCTGCAATTATTTTTGTGTATTTCTCTTTTTCTCTTGTTTCTGAATATAAAGGCTTTTAGCAACATTTGTGACCCGAGAAAATAACGATTTATTGTTACAATGCAGTAAAATACGTATGGATAAAGAATTGTCTTAAGTGAACCACAGATAGTTAACTTTCAGCTCAGATCTCTGATGAAATTCGATTTCTCAGTCGATCGAATGCAATTTTTCTTAAAAACTGATTTTCTGAGTTTTATTTTCCATTTTATCTTTTCTTTGTATATTTATTTTTTCTTCATCAGTAGAATATAACAATTTAAGATCACTCGTAGACAGTCAAATGTTAAAAAAAAGAAGAAAAACATGGAAAGAGAAAGAAATAGACTGCAGATATGTCAATACAAATATATGTATAGCAAGAAAACGTGTTGGTGCGTAAGCGAAACAGATGAGTATAAAGAATAACGTGTATAGATAGAAAAAAATAATAAATAACAGAAAATTAAATGAATGCAATAGAAAAAAATATATAGCTTATAAAATAGAATGTAAAGAAGATGTGTAAAAGCATGCAAGCTAAGTGAATCGAATGTAAAAGGCACATATGTTTAACAGAAAATATATCAGACTCTCTTGAAGATAAATGATTGGAACTATTTCTTTCTTCTCATTTATTTATTTTTCCTTTTTCGTTGATTACATTCGGTTTTCTATCAATTACAAGATGGCAGTTGAATAAAATATGTGTATTTTACCATTGGTTGAGTAAAATATAGCTCGTCTTAACTAATCTTTACAAGATTTCATTTTTATTCTTCTAAACTATATCAGCTGACACAGATGCCAGAAGATTGAATTTGCAAACGTTCTGATAACACCATGTTTCTGTCATCAAAAAGCCCGGTTTCCTTGCTGCTTAAGTTCGCTTAACATTAAAATCAATTGCCTCTTAGATCTTCTGATAATCGATACAGAGCGAGTACGTTTGTTCTCCAATCTCAACTGTTTCTATTCTCTCATAGAAACCTATTTCTATAATTAAATGAACATTGCACTACAATACATTTCTGGTGCAATTATTCGTCTTTTTACACTCAATCGGTGTTCTCGGATTTCAGTTTCCTAAGTTAACAAGACACGTTTGAAAATATTGTGACGAAAATGCTTATATTACTTGTTACCCCACTCTTAACTCTAATAAGGGGCTATGAGACCTAGAACTCATAAGGCCAGAGTTAACCCGGTTTTCGTGACGTATAAGTCACTGAGGGTAAACACTCCTCCAGGAACAGGATGCCAGTCGGTTGTGGGGTTAACCTCTCAGCTAATGCTGGAACTGATTTACAGCTGAGAAGACTGGAGGAATGTGAAATCAAGTGCATTACTCAAGAACACTACGCACCGCCCGACCCGGGTATGGAACATACGATGTTATAGTCGTAAGTGCAGCCCCCTAACCATTAGGCCAAATAAGGGACTATCCTCGATATTAAAATGAGAGTTCGCCATTGTCTATATGATTATCTAGATCTCAATGCCATATTCAAGAATAACGGGTTCTTTCGTTTCCTAAATACAATCGTCTAGAATAGATTGCTGCAAGCTCCCTAAGCACCGCTCTCTATAATGGATTTTCACTTAAATTCCTGAAGCTACTATCTCAAGAAAGTAATTGTAAATCTATCATAACTTAGACCGACGCCTTCGCTTTACCCAGATGCTTACCGTAATCCGGTAAATGTTTACTTTTAAATCTACCTTATATTATACCCTGAAAAAAGACCTTTGTATAACCATTTTATATAGTTTATAGAGATAAAATTACTACATTGAATGATAAAATACAATGCTTGTACTGATTCTTTATTACCCACTAGGGGCGACACAGAGGGGGACACCAAAAGACATGGGGACATAGAACATTATAATTAAAATTTATGAAAATGAATTGTTAGACGAAAAAATGATAAAATGAAAGCGATACCAAATAAAATACAATGCTTGTACAAAAGTTGATTCAATCGACACTGCTTTTCTTACAAATTGGTAGTGATATGCAAATCTAATAAATCATTCTAATACGAGTACTTTCTAAACAAGTTGGAAGTTTACCTATAAAGATTTCTGGAATGAAATAAATGTTTTGGTTTTTTTTTTTCCTTTTTCGTTTTTTGCTTGGGGGATTAACATTATTTCGTTGCGTTGCTTTAAGTCAGAGTTCAATTTTACCCTTTATCCTTTTGCGAGAGATAAATACACCAGTCAAATACAACTGTTGATTTAATCGATTGAGCTATCATTAAAAATAAACCAAACCTTCGTACAGAGCGACGAATCCAGTCGGTAAACTATACATCATTATATTTTGCCTCTGAAGGCAGCGAGTTGAAAGAATCGTTAGCACACCAGACAAAATGCTTAGTGGCATTTCGTCCGGCTCTACGTTCAGAGTTCAAATTCCGCTGAGGTTGACTTTGCCTTTCATCCTTTCGGAGTCAATAAAATAAGTACCAATTGAGTATTACGGTCGATGTAATCGAGTTACTCCTCCCGCAAACTTGCTGGCCTTGTGACAAAATTTGAAACCGTTATATTCTGTCTTTTATGTACTTCCTCTGATGGTCTTAGCTCAAATTTCAACTTTGCTTTCATTCTTAAATCACCGATCAACTCGACTGCTTTCATCTTTCTCTGACCGATCAACACTCCTTCTTCAAAAATGTCTGTGACCTTGTATCTGTATAAGAAACTATAATTTCATCCTAAGTAAGCTTAGTTTACGGCAGAATCTTTAGAACGTTAGAAAAAATTCTTGAGATATTTTTCCAATTCTCTACGTTCTAAATTAAAATCTCAACGAATCAATTTTTGCCTTTAATCCATCCAAGATCCACTAAATAAATTACCCGTCAAGTAGTGAAGCGATTTAATCGACTAACGCCTCCCTCAAAATATAATCGTGACCTTTGTCGCCGTGATAGAAATTATTATTTTATGTTCCATTCACTTTACTTTCTTTTCTTGGTCAAATCCCACCGAAATGGACTAAAATGGTTTCCAATTTAGGCACAGGGTCAGCAGCTTTTAAGGGAGCTGGAGGTCGATTAAATCGACTCCAGTACTTGACTGATACTTGTTTTATAGACCCTCAAAGGGGGGAAAGCAAAGTCAACCACGGAGAAATTTTAACTCAAAACGTTAACACCGGACGAAATGCCGATAAACATTTTCACCAATGTGCTAACGGTTCTTTTGTGCTCTAGGCACAAGGCCCAAAATTTTAGAGGAGGGGTTCAGTCGATTAGATCGACTCCAGTACGCAGCTGGTACTTAATTTATCGACCCCGAAAGGATGAAAAGGCAAAGTTGACCTCGGCGGAATTTGAACTCAGAACGTAAAGACAGACGAAATACTGCTAAACATTTCGCCCTGCGTGCTGACGTTTCTTATTTCTTTACTACCCACAAGGGTCTAAACACAGAGGGTACAAACAAGGACAGACAAACGGATTAAGTCGATTACATCGACTCCAGTGCCTAACTGGCACTTATTTAATCGAACCCGAAAGGATGAAATGCAAAGTCGACCTCGGCGGAATTTGAACTCCGAACGTAGCGACAGACGAAATCCCGCTAAGCATTTCGCCCGGCGTGCTAACGATTCTGCCAGCTCGGGATCTTTTCTTTTTGAAAGCCAGATTTTTCAGATTTTTCTAGTTAACTAAATAATTTGAAACTTCGTATACTGGTAGAATGTGTCAAAAGTAAACAATAATTTCAACTAGTTTTTTTGACAAAAATGTATTTTATAAGTTTAAACGTAGTTTAAATCTGCGAATTTTAACCAATCGTATTGTCTGTTTTCATTTGAAATTATTAGCTGCATAGTGTTAATGTGACGTAGATAGCTATTTTGTGAGTGGGTAAGCAGTAAGCAAACAGATGTGGTTATCATGGCAGCGGTGGTAGTGGTGACAGTGGATGTGTATGATGGCAGCAATTATAGTGTTGGTGTTTTTGTAGAGGTGGTGGTGGTGGCGGCGGCGGCAGTGGATGATGATGATAATGATGATGATAGTAGTAGTAGCATTGATTATGTTAGGATGTCTCATGGATGGTAGTGTTGGTGTGTGTGTGTGTGTGTGTGTGTGTATGTATGGATCAAAACAGTTTGATTCAAATTCTGTGGTACTTATATATTCATACATACATATACATGTAGATGTATATAACATATATATATTGTATGTAAACATCTTTTATATATATAATGTATGCATCTATAATACACACACATTATAAATATATACACATATATGCATATGCATTAGAATATGTGTGTATAGGTGTATATATATATATATATATATATATATATATATATATATATATGCATATGTTTGTATACATGTGTGTGTAGCTATTTAGGATCTACACAAATTTTATATATACTCCACGAAGTTTACGATAAGCGGAGATGTTTACATTTTAGCTATTTACATGTTTACGTTAACTACGTCACAAAATAACTGTTTACGTCACAGTAACAATATTTTGAGAAGCAGTAAATAATATGAGGCCGAAAGAAAGAATATCATTGGTTAAAATTCGAATTTTTAAATAACGTTAAACTTAGAAATTACAATTCCGTTTTCATTTTGGTTTACAATTATGTTTTCTTTTGACACATTCTACCAGTATACGAAGTTTCAAATTGTGTAGTTAACTAGGAAATCTGGCTTTCAAAAAGAAAAGATCCCCATCTCGCCGCCTTATAAGTAACTGATATCACAACACCCTTCTCCTGGCAGGTCTGTCCTAGGATCGACGTCCAAGCAATAGTTGTAAAGTCAATCACACGACGAGTGAATCGGGGCAACGTGAAACGAAGCGTTTTGCTCAAGAACACAAGACACCACCCTGTCCGGAAGTCGAAACAACAATGTTACAATCGTGAGTGCAACATCTATCCCCCTAGGTCACGCGCTTTCGCCAAATGGCCTAGTTTACTTGGTTGTAAAAAGGTAATGCAAGACAAGAGGAACACGCTGCTGTGAAATGACGAGTATTCGTTGGCCCAACGTTCCGAAAACCAGTGATAATCAAAAAAACAAACATCAATGATGTACGTGAAATGAACTGCATCTTTACTGACGCTATACCACAAATATGGCAGTTGCGAATCTTCGTTTCTGCTTCTCATAAATCTTAACAATATGTGCTTAATTAAGTAACCACCATGTACTGATATTCTCAGATAATTATCAATTCCCTTGTTTAGTGTTAATGTAAGTTAATTGTTATTTCAGAGAATAGAAATTAGCAATATTTTGAATACGATAATACTTTAAGAAAATTATTGACTTGTATTACCGAACTAAATATTATTACACACGAAGCCACAACTTCTGCTTAATCTTCTTAAATGCTTTAATTGAGGTTTAAGATTGAACATAATTATACACACACACACACACACACACACACACACATATATATATATATATATTATATATATATATATATATATATATATATGCATATGTTTGTATACATGTGTGTGTAGCTATTTAGGATCTACACAAATTTTATATATACTCCACGAAGTTTACGATAAGCGGAGATGTTTACATTTTAGCTATTTACATGTTTACGTTAACTACGTCACAAAATAACTGTTTACGTCACAGTAACAATATTTTGAGAAGCAGTAAATAATATGAGGCCGAAAGAAAGAATATCATTGGTTAAAATTCGAATTTTTAAATAACGTTAAACTTAGAAATTACAATTCCGTTTTCATTTTGGTTTACAATTATGTTTTCTTTTGACACATTCTACCAGTATACGAAGTTTCAAATTGTGTAGTTAACTAGGAAATCTGGCTTTCAAAAAGAAAAGATCCCCATCTCGCCGCCTTATAAGTAACTGATATCACAACACCCTTCTCCTGGCAGGTCTGTCCTAGGATCGACGTCCAAGCAATAGTTGTAAAGTCAATCACACGACGAGTGAATCGGGGCAACGTGAAACGAAGCGTTTTGCTCAAGAACACAAGACACCACCCTGTCCGGAAGTCGAAACAACAATGTTACAATCGTGAGTGCAACATCTATCCCCCTAGGTCACGCGCTTTCGCCAAATGGCCTAGTTTACTTGGTTGTAAAAAGGTAATGCAAGACAAGAGGAACACGCTGCTGTGAAATGACGAGTATTCGTTGGCCCAACGTTCCGAAAACCAGTGATAATCAAAAAAACAAACATCAATGATGTACGTGAAATGAACTGCATCTTTACTGACGCTATACCACAAATATGGCAGTTGCGAATCTTCGTTTCTGCTTCTCATAAATCTTAACAATATGTGCTTAATTAAGTAACCACCATGTACTGATATTCTCAGATAATTATCAATTCCCTTGTTTAGTGTTAATGTAAGTTAATTGTTATTTCAGAGAATAGAAATTAGCAATATTTTGAATACGATAATACTTTAAGAAAATTATTGACTTGTATTACCGAACTAAATATTATTACACACGAAGCCACAACTTCTGCTTAATCTTCTTAAATGCTTTAATTGAGGTTTAAGATTGAACATAATTATACACACACACACACACACACACACACACACATATATATATATATATATATATATATACACACACAACTAATAAAATCATCCTCGAAATAGGATACAAATATTTATATCACTAGAGTATTAAGGTAATTGTTATATACATCATTGTCGGCAAAGTTTCCCGAACTAGTTTATAAATATGATACTAATGTTTAAAATGCAATTTGAACCAGAAATTTTATTTTTGACAGATTTATGACTTAATTGGAAGTGGAAAGGTAACATTCATGATCTTTTGAGTCTCCAAAATTATAGAAGAAAAGTAGAGCCCCCAAGGAAACTATGACTCATGGGTTATTTTCAGGTATGTTCGAAAGCTTACAACAGAGTGGATTTCGTTGCTTTCTAGAAACGGTCAGGTGGTGAAACAAAACTGGCTGACGAACTAAGTCTATCATTCAAGAATGGTACACGAAATCTATACTTCCGTATAGTTCTTGTCAACCCAATTTTACTCTCAAGACTATAGCATAACTAAAAACTGGTCAACTTGCTGCACAACAGGTTCGAACAGGAAGCCGACTATTTCGTAGCAAATCGTTAGCCTCACATCAATGTCAGTGACACTTATAACAAGGCGAGAAACCAGGTGAACTTAAGAAAGGGCTTAAAAACAAGTAAAATTATGATTTATTACACTGACAAAAAGCTGATTCCTTCCAGTTACATACTGGTTTAAAATTTTGACAGAGGGCCAAGAACTTTAGGGGTGGGATTATAAGTTGATTACTTCGACTGCAGTGTTCAACTGGTGCTCAAAAATGAAAGGCAAACTCGATTTCTTCGGTGTCATTTAAACTTAGAATGTAAAGACGGACAAAATGCCGCTAAGCATTTTGTCCAGTGTTCTCTTCTAGGTACATAATTTTCATTTTTTTTTATGAAGAGACGCTAAATCGCAAAGTCGAAGACGATCTCTGCAGGATTCGACACAGAATAAAGGGACGTGGGTAAATGCAGTAGTATATTTAGTACAGAGATTCACCTTTTCTACTAACCAGCACTTCAATATCACAAGACTGCTCATTTGTAAAAAAAAAAAAAAAGGAGCGCAGTCGACTGAGGGATTCCATTAACTTTATTGAGTACAGAAAGATGAATGACAAAGTAGTCCCGGCGAGATTTGGATTCAAAGCATAATTACAAACTGCAAAACATGCTACCATTTATGACACACTATCACCCTTCTTACAATCACCATAAAGATTGAGATAGAATGCTGAGAATTCGCGGGCCAGTTCCTCCGTAGGTCATTATATAATATACATCACTAGTGCCAGTAGATGAAGAGCCATCAAGTTTACCACTGGAACAGCAAAATTGCTTCAAAGCGACTTTAGATCAGGAGAGGAAAGCCAAGGCTGGGATTATGCTAAGTGGAATAGTGTCACCTGGACGCAAACAGGAAATTGATAAAGCCCGGATGTCTCATTTGGATGAAGGTGTTTGATTATTGAAGACACAAAACATTTAGTGACACCAGGTCACAACACTAATGCATTGTGGCCTCTAGTTCGTATGGCGAGCCAACGGAAGACAAGCTTCTACGAGTTTGCTTGAACTGCTTGAAATAGCAATCAAATCGCTTACATGTCACACATGCTTTACAAATAGTACGGGACGTATTTGATAATGTATTCCTTGACACACTACCCCTGGAAAACAAGGGTGTAATGGTAACGTCTGGAATGCCTTTAATCATAGGTCCGCTGACTCAAGACATAGTCGGAATATTGTTACTGTTTCACTCTAATTCAGTCTTAATTAAACTGACCTATGATTGGTTTCAAATTTTAGCACAAGGCTAGCAATCTAAGTCGATTTCATCGACCTCAGTACCCATTTTATCTTATTTTGCCGACGACCCCGAAAGGATGGAAGAGAAAATCGACCTTGGCGAAATTTGAAATCAGAAACGTAATGACGGACGAAATGCCGCCAAGCATTTCTCCCGGCATACTAACGATTCTGCCAGTTCTCTGCCTAAGGCACACCTAAGATTAAATGTATTCTGTCCAGTGATCATCCTGTCCTCCATTCTCTCTCTCTCTCTCCATGTGTTTGTGTGTTTGCATATTTTCACCTATAATATATACTAGCAGTATCGCCCGGCGTTGCTCGGGTTTGTTTCGACCCTTTAGAATTGGAAATTTTGAAAAGTAAAAATTTTGCATTATGTAGCTTGTTATTCTCTTTAAGTGAATATTTTTTTAGTTGAAATACACCGAAAAATGGCGACACAGCAGTCAAAAAGTCGTAAAAAATATGAATTTTCATAGAAAAAAGCACCTTTTTGATGTTAATAATTTTTGTCGTTAACATGGTCCGATTTGAATTTTTTCTTCAACGGAAGGAAGAGCAAGCCTTCTTCTACCATACTCTCAATTTTGGTCAACTTGTGCCGCAGGGTCTCGGAGGAGATAGTGTTAGTTGAAGACTGCCAAACCTGCCATACACACAACTTCAGCTTTATATATATAGAGGTTGGACTTATTTGTTTAATGTGTCCTTTCTTTCGACAGTAGGGGCTGGCTTGAAAGTTGCTTGTTGTTTCTTAGAAGATTTTTGTTTCTTTTCTTTGTAATCTTTTTCTTGGTAAAATTCCAGATAGTTTTGTTCCTAATAAAAATCATTCTCTTGAATAAAATATTACAACCTAAAAAAATATTGAACTCTCGTCTGTTTCTGTTTTATAGAGTTCAATTAATTACTTTGCACCTTTCTTTATTTTCGATATTTATGTTCATAAAAACTTGTAGATAAGAGTGATTTATTGCATTTGTAAATAACCGCAGAGAAGTAAAGAGAAAGGTGTGAGCGATTGAACCAACACTGGTATGTGCATAATACTCGTCTTGAGCTTTTATCACCCATGAAAGTACGAGAGGCGAAGTCCAGCTCAACGATAAATGTTTATGGTCCATAAAGAACTGTTATTGTTGTTATTTACTGAGGTCAACCTACCAGTGTAGCTAGACGTCAAGGGGGAATCTGTGGGGGTGACTCTCTTATGAGGTCGACATTTTTGAGTTCCATTGTATAAGTTTATAGGTTGCGTTATCGAGTAGGTGGCGGGGAGAAAACTCCAGGGTTGCCCCAGACAACATAACCTCTAGCTATGCCATTGGGTCAAACCTAATTGAGTATAGCAATGGTCATGAGCAATCCATTTGTAACCATTTCAGTTTTTATTAATATTATTTGAGACAATTTTGTACAGTCTGACCTTGTTTTTTGTTATTGCTTTTTTTTTTTCAAACACAGTATGATGATTTACTGAGAGATTTCACTGCTATTTCTAGCAGATCAAATTACTACTTAGAAGGGACCACATCTCATATTCTAAAGAATATGTGTATATACGTGTGTGTGTGTGTGAGAGAGAGAGAGAGAGAGAGAGAGAGAGCTGACAGAACCGTTAACACGGAGGACACAATGCTTCACGGCATTTTTTCCGACTTTACATTCTGAGTTCAAATTCCGTCGAGGTCGCTTTGCCTTTTGCCCTTTTGGCAGCGATAAAATAAGTACCAGTTGAGCACTGGGGGGAGGAGTCTATGCAATCGACTAACCCACCCACTTCTCCACAAAAATTTCAGGCCTTGTACCTACATATATGTCTGTGTCTGTGTGTAATCCTGCGATGGCGAGTGAACACGCTGTAAGGACTTCTAAAAGGTGTCGGTTAACAAGACAAGGCTCGTGGGGTCGGAGCACATTTGTTTTTCAACCTCATATTGTCCTTTTAGTGTTTGTTTTGTAATTTGTATTTCATCCGTTTTTATAATCATTTTTATATAAAATTTTGTAATCCCATTCGATGTACATGACTCCCATATCATGTTGTATTGTTCCCCTCTATGTTGGCCCTTTATGGTCAATAAAGAAAAGAATCCTGCGATGGAGACGAAGTGAGATTGAGAGTGTTTTTTAACAAATATTTTTTTTATATATGCCCAGGCATAACCCACCCCACTTTTTTTTAAGAGTGGGTAGCCACAACAAGACACACACATTCCATTGATTTCCCAGCTAAAAAACAAAACTTTTATCAAATATATAAAGGAATATTTCTTTCTGAATTTTAATTCAGTTTCCACCAGATGTAGAATTTTCAGCCTATTTATTCTTTATTTACATATTTATTTACTTAATTATTCAAACTGAAATTTTTATTGCCAAAACGAAAACTGGAAACTGCTGACTCTGACATACTTTGTACGTGACTACTTCGTGCAGATGACAAAAACTAAAATTTGGTAAACGACTGCTTGATGCAGTTGATTTACATAAAATTAAATAAAACCAGTTAAAGGTCAAACTACTAACACAATTGTTTGAAAGTTCTATTTAATTTTTCTTTATTTTTGCTAGCATTTTATTTTTTTTCTTGCTGCAGTGAACTTTTCCACGTTGTCATCGTGTATTAAGATTGCTATCAACTCTTGTCTCGCTAAATGTAACACTCCATTGTTTGAATTCGGAAGTTACAAATTATCTCAAGCTGGGTTTTCTTTTGTATATTACGTAAGCTATGATTCTATGTGTGTGTCAAGGCGGCGAGCTGGCAGAACCGTTAGCACGCTGGGCGAAATGCTTAGCCGTATTTCGTCTGCCGTTACGTTCTGGGTTCAAATTCCGCCGAGGTCGACTTTGCCTTTCATCCTCTCGGGGTCGATAAATTAAGTACCAGTTACGCACTGGAGTCGATGCAATCGACTTAATCCGTTTGTCTGTCCTTGTTTGTCCCTTCTGTGTTTAGCCCCTTGTGGGTAGTAAAGAAATAGATATTTCGTCTGCCACTACGTTCTGAGTTCAAATTCCGCCGAGGTCGACTTTGCCTTTCATCCTTTCGGGGTCGATAAATTAAGTACCAGTTACGCACTGGGGTCAATATAATCGACTTAATCCGTTTGTCTGTTCTTGTTTGTCCTCTCTGTGTTTAGCCCCTTGTGGGTAGTAAAGAAATAGGTATTGTTACTGGTGGCGTTAAAAATGGTTTCAAATTCTGGCACTAGGCCAGCAAGTTTGTAAGGAGTGTAAGTCGATTACATCGATCCCCAGTACTCAACAAGTGGCTATTTTGCCGACCCCGAAAGGATGAAAGGCAAAGTCGACCTTGGTAGAATTTGAACTCAGAACGTGAAGACGGACGAAATGCTTAGCGGTATTTTGTCCGGTATGCCAACAATTACGCCAGCTCGCTACCTTGCCGGCGTTAATAATGATATTTTGATAAGGTATTGGCGCAGTGTAGCTCCTAATATCTAAAATATCTTGATTTTCAATATGAATGTGAGCATGATTGCGGCGAGCTGGCAGAATCGTTAGAATGTCGGACAAAATGTTTAACGACATTTTTTCCGACTCTTTCCGTTTTGGGTTCAAATTCCGTGAAGGTTGTCTTTGCTTTTTATCGTTCCGAGGCGGATGAAATAAAGGACTAGCCAAATTCCGTGATGGGTGTAAATTTTGCGGAGGGGGCCAGTCGATTAGATCGACCCCAGTACGATACTAGTACTGACCTCGAAAGGATGAAAAGCAAAGTCGACCTTGGCGGAATTTGAACTCAGAAGGTAAAGATAGACGAAATCTAGCTAAGCATTTCGCCAGGCGTGCTAACGTTTCTTATTTTTTTATTGCCCACAAGGGGCCAAACATAGAGGAGACAAACAAGGGCAGACAAAGGGATTAAGTCGATTATATCGACTCCAGTGCGTAACTGGTACTTATTTAATCGACCCCGAAAGGATGAAAGGCAAAGTCGACCGCGGCGGAATTTGAACTCAGAACAAAAAGATAGACGAAATCCCGCTAAGCATTTCGCCCGGATTGCTAACGTTTCTACCAGCTCGCCGCCTTATAGTGAACAAATAGCGAATGTATGTGTGTAAGTGTGTGCGTGAGACAGATATGAAGTATTAAATTAATACATAAAGACGACCTTTCTATATGATAACCTGGAGTAATTTGCACTTGACTTTTACTGAAGAAAAGAGTTAACTACTGAACTGGCCTACTTAGCACTGACCATACTGTCAAACGTGTAACTAATCATTGCATTGGAAATGAAAACTACATTTTCTTCCCAGCAAAAGTAATTTCTATACAATCATATAAAAAAATTCCTTCTTCTTTTATAGATCTTATCTCTTCAATGTGTTTTAACTCGTTGCCAACGCTCCATATATATCGACTCAACGTAGTTTGTTGGTTTTTGTATTTTTGTTGCGCTTTTTCTTTTGTCTTTTTTTTGTGTTTCAATCTTAGTGAGTAGATTTTATTTGTCTTATTCTTGTAAGCGCAGACGTGGGGCTGCGTAGTTAAAAACGTTTGCTTGGTAACGACGTGGTTTCATGTTCAATCCCGCCGATACATATTTTATCGACACCGAAAAGATGAAAGGCAAAATGCACCTCGGCGGAATTTTAAACGAGAACGTTAAGACAGACGAAATGCTGCTAAGAAATTTGTCCTACGTGCTAATGATTCTGCCAGCCCTCCGCCTTAAGGACTGAACGAAATAAGATTTCTAATTTTGATACAAGGCCAGCAAGTTCAGAGAAGTGGGTAAGTCGATTACATCAACAACAACAACCCCATCCCCACCCCAGTGCTCAACTAGTACTTATTTTATCGATCCCACACAGAGGGGACAAACAAGGACAGACAAACGGATTAAGTCGATTATATCGCCCCTAGTGCGTAACTGGCACTTATTTAATCGACCCCGAAAAGATGAAAGGCAAAGTTGACCTCGGCGGAATTTGAACTCAGAACGTAACGGCAGACAAAATTACTGCTAATGTTACTGAATTATTGACACAATTTTAAGATTATAGCTCTGAGTTCAAATTTCATCTCTTTCTTTCTGTGAAACATTCGATTGACAAAAGTAAAACGACTGAGTACATTATCATAAATGCGAGAGATACATAGGTTTTATTTAATTAGGGTTTTTTTTTTTAGAGCTAGGACTTATAAGGCCAGTTATAGTGTTCCTGTGGTGGATAAGTGAGCGAGATCGCAATATCCCCATTGAAAGAGACGACGATCTGTTGCAGGGTTCAAAATCAACAATTTTTGAGGTGATGGGACAATTCGATTACATCGATTCCTGTACTTGACTGGTATGCTATTTTATTGAGCCGAAAAGATGAAAAGCAAATTGACATCATCGAGATTTGAACTCAGAACGTAAAAAGCTGAAACAATCGTGCTGACGATTTTGTCAGTTCGCCACCTTATTTGACTTATATTTTTATAGCAGGGTGGAAATTTTCTTTCGTGTGACAATAAACTATGAAAGAAAACTTAATGGCTTAACCCGAGAATCGAAACTGAGTTGCAAATTTATCTTGCATTTAGCTTAACTCTTGCTCTGATTGTTAAGATAAATAAATGCATTAGTTTCTTTTGGCCAGTAACAAAATTTTTACTTGAAATGAAAATGTTAAATTGCATAGCACAGAAGAGAAATAGGAAAACTGCATTAAAGTTATACATGGCTGAGGGCTAACTGCTTGTTTTACAACCTGTGAGTGCGTGTATCATGCTGGCGGCATCGAACACCAATATAATTAGTCGGTATTTATCTTACTCCACGCTAACGAATATCCGATTTAACATTTAGTTAGTAATTTACTGAGGAATTGCTAACAATTCGATTGTTAAGAAGAAGCTACTCTTCGCTAATGAACCCAAATAGACGAAATACGTCTAGGATTATCTCCCGTATTTGGCGCTGATAAAAATTCTTAATCAACAACGAACTTTTGTTTTTTTCATTTTTACTGCCTGCTTGAGAATATTTTAGTTTTTTAATGTTTTTTTTTTTCTAATCATTAAATATACCTTCATCTACATAACCCAAATAATTAAAAAGTTGACACAGCAAAAAGAGAAAGTGGAGTATTGTGATGTTCATGCATTTCTCAAAAGCATTAGAAGCGTAAAGGAATGGAAATAGCTTCAAGCGTGAAATCATGATGTTGTGTCGGATTTGCTAAAAGTATTTTTTGTTCTACTGCACTCCATGCTTTTAGATTCAGCTCCGAAATTTTGGCTTCTACGAGCTAATGACTTCATTAAGACATATGCATTATAAAAAAAAAACATTACACACAACTAGCAGATGTACAACCTTCAGGCGTTCCCTGCTAGTTTACGTAATGTCTGATGTCTTGTCGTTCTGTGTATGAGATGGGGTATAAATATATATGTAATAAATTTTGTGTTGGCTAAGACTTAGTTTCGACTAGCAGCTTGCTCAACCAGAGATTCAACTGGTTGAATTATTAAGCAAAACATTACGTCCATCTCAACAGAAAATTTATGAATTTAATTCTACCCTGAATGTCGAATCAACCAATCAATAAATGTTTCGTTGTTCTTTAACTAGCTTTTAAAATAACCTCCATTTAATATATATATTCCTTTACTACCCACAACGGGCTAAACACAGAGAGGACAAACAAGGACAGACAGACGGATTAGGTCGATTACATCGACCTCAGTGCGTAACTGGTACTTAATTTATCGACCCCGAAAGGATGAAAGGCAAAGTCGACCTCAGCGGAATTTGAACTCAGAACGTAACGGCAGACGAAATATGGCTACGCATTTCGCCCGGCGTGCTAACGTTTCTTATTTCTTTATTACCCACTAGGGGCTACATAGAGGGGACATTACAAACATTGGGGACATAGAACATCACAATTACATATATATGAGCAAAATGGAATATGAAAATGATATATGAGAGTGATACCGACGGCCCCATCCGCCAGCATCACTTATCTGTCCTTCTTCACCCATTTCCAATTAGTATTCCTTTTTTTCCTATCACAACATTCGTTTTTCTTTTAGCCATCTCTATCCATTCATCTTTCATTTCCACTGTCCTCCAACACACACCCTCTTCCTCAAACCTTCTCGCCAATATACCCGTATCATCATTATTCACAGCCGTGTAGCTACAATCTTCGTGTTCGTACCACTTGGTTAACACCTGTTTTTTAACGTTTTGTATGTCTTTCCCATGTATAACACATAAAAAATGGGTCTTGGAACTTTCTTTGCTCTGTGTGTCTGTTTTTGGTTTTCTTGTAGGCGGGGAGTGGGTGGAATCACTGTTTGCAGGGGAAGGATGGGACTCCAAGGGTATGGGTGGTGTCGGGGTGGGTTGGGGCTTCGCACAGTTTTTCTTTTTCTTTCTTTTCCTCTTTGTTCCCCCTTCTTTCCACTCTTGTTGCATCTCCTCTTCTTCTGTCGTTTCTTTCTCTGTTTGTTTCTGTTTATTTTCTTCCTCTCCTGAGGCTTCCTCAACGCTTTCCTTTTATTTTCCTTTGGTGGGGGAGGGCAGTAGGCTCTTATGTGACCCCTTTGGCCACACTTGTAGCACCTGGGCGCCCTACCCTCCACCCACACTCTCATAATAATATTTCCAGTTTTTATGCTGTCCGTAATCCTCTCTATAACATCCGCCTCCGTTTGAATGTTCATAACTAGTGTGGCTCCTCTCACGCCTTCATACTTCATAATGGCGTGGAGGATGTCCACTTTATCTTCATTTCCTTTTATAACCGCAGCCGTTATTAATTCGCCCTCTAGGTGTGGAGGTATTCCTTCCACCCTAATTCTGGTTGTCCGCCTATTCAGATACGAGGGTAACAAGTAAAACTTTTCTGTACTCACCACCTTGGCTGCTACATTCCTGGCTGCTTTTTCACTTTTAAATTGCACCGTTATGGTTCCGTATTGTAATCCTTTTGTCATGTACACAATTTCCTCTCCGTCTGCTTGAGAGCCTCTTCAATTGCTTCCATGTTAATTACTTCCATCTTTCTACCTCCATTCATAAATACTTTATATTTAATGGTTCTACGATGGAACCAGTCTCCGCGCCCTACTGGAGGCAGCAGCTCGACCTCTCCGTTCTCGTCCTCCTTCACAAACCCTGGAGGCCCGTCACTTAGCCAGGTCTATCTCTCTTTCCATTGACTTCTTCGTTACACCTGCGTAGGTGCCTTCCATCTTTTTCACCGCCAACTCCTCCTCAGATGTCGATACTTCCGTCGAAATTTCAGAGAAAGTTCTCCCTTCCATCTCCTCCGTTTGATGGAGGCGGATCATAATCGCCTCAGACCGAAAAACGGCCTCCCGAACCGAAAAAGTGCAACGCGCAGAACCAGTGAAACGCGAAACCGCATCAACTACGTTCAAAATTTCACAACAACAACCATTCACTTTTTGTTCTTTTTTACCGAATTTTCAGGAGCCGAAAAAAACACAACCGACGTCAAACGAAGTGGTGACGTTTCTGATTTCTTTATTACCCACTAGGGGCTACATAGAGGGGACATTACAAACATTGGGGACATAGAACATCACAATTACATATATATGAGCAAAATGGAATATGAAAATGATATATGAGAGTGATACCGACGGCCCCATCCGCCAGCATCACTTATCTGTCCTTCTTCACCCATTTCCAATTAGCATTCCTTCTTTCCTATCACAACATTCGTTTTTCTTTTAGCCATCTCTATCCATTCATCTTTCATTTCCACTGACCTCCAACACACACCTCTTCCTCAAACCTTCTCGCCAATATACCCGTATCATCACTATCCACAGCCGTGTAGCTACAATCTTCGTGTTCGTACCACTTGGTTAACACCTGTTTTTTAACGTTTTGTATGTCTTTCCCATGTATAACACATAAAAAATGGGTCTTGGGACTTTCTTTGCTCTGTGTGTCTGTTTGATTTTCTTGTAGGCGGGGAGTGGGTGGAATCACTGTTTGCAGGGGAAGGATGGGACTCCAAGGGTATGGGTGGTGTCGGGGTGGGTTGGGGCTTCGCACAGTTTTTCTTTTTCTTTCTTTTTCTCTTTGTTCCCCCTTCTTTCCACTCTTGTTGCATCTCCTCTTCTTCTGTCGTTTCCTTCTCTGTTTGTTTCTGTTTATTTTCTTCCTCTCCTGAGGCTTCCTCAACGCTTTCCTTTTCTTTTTCCTTTGGTGGGGGAGGGCAGTAGGCTCTTATGTGACCCCTTTGGCCACACTTGTAGCACCTGGGCGCCCTACCCTCCACCCACACTCTCATAATAATATTTCCAGTTTTTATGCTGTCCGTAATCCTCTCTATAACATCCGCCTCCGTTTGAATGTTCATAACTAGTGTGGCACCTCTCACTCCTTCATACTTCATAATGGCGTGGAGGATGTCCACTTTATCTTCATTTCCTTTTATAACCGCAGCCGTTATTAATTCGCCCTCTATGTGTGGAGGTATTCCTTCCACCCTAATTCTGGTTGTCCGCCTATTCAGATACGAGGGTAACAAGTAAAACTTTTCTGTACTCACCACCTTGGCTGCTACATTCCTGGCTGCTTTTTCACTTTTAAATTGCACCGTTATGGTTCCGTATTGTAATCTTTTTGTCATGTACACAAGTTCCTCTCCTGTCTGCTTGAGAGCCTCTTCAATTGCTTCCATGTTAATTACTTCCATCTTTCTACCTCCATTCATAAATACTTTATATTTAATGGTTCTACGATGGAACCAGTCTCCGCGCCCTACTGGAGGCAGCAGCTCGACCTCTCCGTTCTCGTCCTCCTTCACAAACTCCTGGAGGCCCGCCAACTTAGCCAGGTCTATCTCTCTTTCCGTTGACTTCTTCGTTACACCTGCGTAGGTGCCTTCCATCTTTTTCACCACCAACTCCTCCTCAGATGTCGATACTTCCGTCGAAATTTCAGAGTAAATTCTCCCTTCCATCTCCTCCGCTTGATGGAGGCGGCTCATAGTCGCCTCCGGCCGAAAAACGGCCTCCCGAACCGAAAAAGTGTAGCGCGCAGAACCAGTGAGACGCGAAACCGCATCAACTACGTTCACAATTTCACAACAACAACCATTCACTTTTTGTTCTTTTTTACCGAATTTTCAGCAGCCGAAAAAAACACAACCGACGTCAAACGAAGTGGTGACGTTTCTGATTTCTTTATTACCCACTAGGGGCTACATAGAGGGGACATTACAAACATTGGGGACATAGAACATCACAATTACATATATATGAGCAAAATGGAATATGAAAATGATATATGAGAGTGATACCGACGGCCCCATCCGCCAGCATCACTTATCTGTCCTTCTTCACCCATTTCCAATTAGCATTCCTTTCTTTCCTATCACAACATTCGTTTTTCTTTTAGCCATCTCTATCCATTCATCTTTCATTTCCACTGACCTCCAACACACACCCTCTTCCTCAAACCTTCTCGCCAATATACCCGTATCATCACTATTCACAGCCGTGTAGCTACAATCTTCGTGTTCGTACCACTTGGTTAACACCTGTTTTTTAACGTTTTGTATGTCTTTCCCATGTATAACACATAAAAAATGGGTCTTGGGACTTTCTTTGCTCTGTGAGTCTGTTTTTGATTTTCTTGTAGGCGGGGAGTGGGTGGAATCACTGTTTGCAGGGGAAGGATGGGACTCCAAGGGTATGGGTGGTGTCGGGGTGGGTTGGGGCTTCGCACAGTTTTTCTTTTTCTTTCTTTTTCTCTTTGTTCCCCCTTCTTTCCACTCTTGTTGCATCTCCTCTTCTTCTGTCGTTTCCTTCTCTGTTTGTTTCTGTTTATTTTTTCCTCTCCTGAGGCTTCCTCAACGCTTTCCTTTTCTTTTTCCTTTGTGGGGGAGGGCAGTAGGCTCTTATGTGACCCCTTTGGCCACACTTGTAGCACCTGGGCGCCCTACCCTCCACCCACACTCTCATAATAATATTTCCAGTTTTTATGCTGTCCGTAATCCTCTCTATAACATCCGCCTCCGTTTGAATGTTCATAACTAGTGTGGCACCTCTCACGCCTTCATACTTCATAATGGCGTAGAGGATGTCCACTTTATCTTCATTTCCTTTTATAACCGCAGCCGTTATTAATTCGCCCTCTAGGTGTGGAGGTATTCCTTCCACCCTAATTCTGGTTGTCCGCCTATTCAGATACGAGGGTAACAAGTAAAACTTTTCTGTACTCACCACCTTGGCTGCTACATTCCTGGCTACTTTTTCACTTTTAAATTGCACCGTTATGGTTCCGTATTGTAATCCTTTTGTCATGTACACAATTTCCTCTCCTGTCTGCTTGAGAGCCTCTTCATTGCTTCCATGTTAATTACTTCCATCTTTCTACCTCCATTCATAAATACTTTATATTAATGGTTCTACGATGGAACCAGTCTCCCGCCCTACTGGAGGCAGCAGCTCGACCTCTCCGTTCTCGTCCTCCTTCACAAACTCCTGGAGGCCCGTCAACTTAGCCAGGTCTATCTCTCTTTCATTGACTTCTTCGTTACACCTGCGTAGGTGCCTTCCATCTTTTTCACCAACCGCCACTCCTCCTCAGATGTCGATACTTCCGTCGAAATTTCAGAGAAATTTCTCCCTTCCATCTCCTCCGTTTGATGGAGGCGGCTCATAATCGCCTCAGACCGAAAAACGGCCTCCCGAACCGAAAAAGTTTAACGCGCTGAACGAGCGAAACGCGAAACCGCGTCAACGCCGTTCAGAGTTTCCACAACAACAACCACGCTTTTTGTTCTTTTTACCGAATTTTCAGCAGCCGAAAAAAACACAACCGACCAAATGGTTCGTGTTTTTGATTTCTTTATTACCCACTAGGGGCTACATAGAGGGGACATTACAAACATTGGGGACATAGAACATCACAATTACATATATATGAGCAAAATGGAATATGAAAATGATATATGAGAGTGATACCGACGGCCCCATCCGCCAGCATCACTTATCTGTCCTTCTTCACCCATTTCCAATTAGTATTCCTTGTTTTCCTATCACAACATTCGTTTATCTTTTAGCCATCTCTATCCATTCATCTTTCATTTCCACTGACCTCCAACACACACCCTCTTCCTCAAACCTTCTCGCCAATATACCCGTATCATCACTATCCACAGCCGTGTAGCTACAATCTTCGTGTTCGTACCACTTGGTTAACACCTGTTTTTTAACGTTTTGTATGTCTTTCCCATGTATAACACATAAAAAATGGGTCTTGGGACTTTCTTTGCTCTGTGTGTGTGTTTTTGATTTTCTTGTAGGAGGGGAGTGGGTGGAATCACTGTTTGCCGGGGAAGGATGGGACTCCAAGGGTATGGGTGGTGTCGGGGTGGGTTGGGGCTTCGCACAGTTTTTTTTTCTTTTTCTTTCTTTTCCTCTTTGTTCCCCCTTCTTTCCACTCTTGTTGCATCTCTTCTTCTGTCGTTTCTTCTCTGTTTGTTTCTGTTTATTTTCTTCCTCTCCTGAGGCTTCCTCAACGCTTTCCTTTTCTTTTTCCTTTGGTGGGGGAGGGCAGTAGGCTCTTATGTGACCCCTTTGGCCACACTTGTAGCACCTGGGCGCCCTACCCTCCACCCACACTCTCATAATAATATTTCCAGTTTTTATGCTGTCCGTAATCCTCTCTATAACATCCGCCTCCGTTTGAATGTTCATAACTAGTGTGGCTCCTCTCACGCCTTCATACTTCATAATGGCGTGGAGGATGTCCACTTTATCTTCATTTCCTTTTATAACCGCAGCCGTTATTAATTCGCCCTCTAGGTGTGGAGGTATCCTTCCACCCTAATTCTGGTTGTCCGCCTATTCAGATACGAGGTAACAAGTAAAACTTTTCTGTACTCACCACCTTGGCTGCTACATTCCTGGCTGCTTTTTCACTTTTAAATTGCACCGTTATGGTTCCGTATTGTAATCCTTTTGTCATGTACACAATTTCCTCTCCTGTCTGCTTGAGAGCCTCTTCAATTGCTTCCATGTTAATTACTTCCATCTTTCTACCTCCATTCATAAATACTTTATATTTAATGGTTCTACGATGGAACCAGTCTCCGCGCCCTACTGGAGGCAGCAGCTCGACCTCTCCGCTCTCGCCCCCCTTCACAAACTCCCGGAGGCCCGCCAACTTAGCCAGGTCCATCTCTCTTTCCATTGACTTCCTCGCCACACCTGCGCAGGTGCCCTCCATCCCTCTCACCGCCAACTCCTCCTCAGATGTCGATACTTCCGTCGAAACTTCAGAGAAACTTCTCCCCTCCATCTCCTCCGCCTGATGGAGGCGGCTCACAATCGCCTCAGACCGAAAAACGGCCTCCCGAACCGAAAAAGTTTAACGCGCTGAACGAGCGAAACGCGAAACCGCGTCAACGCCGTTCAGAGTTTCCACAACAACAACCACGCTTTTTGTTCCTTTTTACCGAACTTTCAGGAGCCGAAAAAAACACAACCGACGTCAAACGAAGTGGTGTTTTCTTTATTACCCACTAGGGGCGACATAGAGAATACATACAATCACGAATGATGAAAAAAAATTATTATGAACGTTTGGGGTCGAAAATGAATAAAAATCGAATGATTATACAATAGACACAACAAAATTACAAGATGCAGTGGGGCGGGTTCGCGACCCCATGCTCCCCGCCACGACACTTAGCCTTGTGGTTTTCTTTTTCTTCCTATCTCACATTTGTGAGGGATCTTTTACTCTGCATTTTTCCATCTTTCATAAAACACTTTCTTACTCAGGCTCCTTCTCTCCAGTTCTATATGTCTTTTCAGGTGGAATTTAAAATATTCCACCAGACTTGAACCAGAGATGAAGTCGCCTGTTATCATTCCTTTCATCCTTGTCTTCCATACTGCCTGTTTCGCAGTTGAAACCACGGCGAGAAAACAAAACTTACCTTCTTTCGTTAAGAAATCAGGTGGGCTGATTTTACAATAGATTCGGCTGATAGCTGTACTCTTCGTTCACCTGACATTAGTTGTTCGGCACAATCCCACATATCTTTCACCCCCGAACACTGCACGATCGCGTGCGAGACGGTTTCCCGTTCTCGCCCACACCTCGTACAGGTCGGGCTGACTTGGCAACCGTGCCTTGCAAGCTTGTCCCGAACAGGTAAGGCTCCTCGGTAGCACTGCCAAGCCAAAGACTTCTGGAAATTGTCCAGTGTCTTCGGCCCAAATGTACTTTGGAACAGACTGGCCAGCTGATTATCGTCGAAACCTAGGGCTTCCCCCAGCGTATCATCGTTACCGGCCTCTACAAACCCTCTATAAAACACAGCGGTAGAACCACTGCCACAGGCATTACCCGAGCGACGGAATAGTCGGAGTGCCTTGCGACACTCCGTATACCACGTGCCCAACTTCGATCTGCGATTATACCAGGCCTCCCGGCCACCGAAACTGGTGAACCTGGGGAACATCTGTTTCGCCAGCGGAGACCACACCCGTTCACTACCCAGATGGAGCCACAGGTGCCTTAGCCTCAGCGCATTTCTGCGCATCATTAGCCACGGCATCCCTAGTCCACCCTGTAACGGTTTTTGACAGCAGACAGAGCGTCTCACAAGCGGTTTCGAGCCCTTCCACAAGAAGCGAAAGAGCTGTCTCTCCAACTTGATCAACCACGAATCCGGGCAAGGCACGACGGCAAGGCGGTAGGTGATCACCGATGCTATAAACACATTGGCCACCTCCGCCCTACCTTTCAAGGATAACCACCGGCAAGACCAAATCTTGACTATTGCAGCCACCTTGCTCGATACCTCGCTCCAGTTCTTCTCTATTTGGAGGTCCGGACCGAACCAGACCCCGAGCAACTTAATCGGGCCCTCCGTCCAACGTCCCACGACGCTGTCTGGAGGCATCGACTTGCCTCTCCAGGTGCCGAGTTGCAAGCCGACCGACTTTTCACGATTAACTTTTGCTCCTGTCACCGTCTCGTAAACCTCTATGGCCTTGCCTACTTTACGTAGGTGGTCCACTTCAGTCACGATGATAGTGATGTCATCCGCGTACGCCGAAACCGACATATCACGTCTGGTTGGTTGCTCGGGATGCCGCTCAGTCTTCGCAGCAGCGGCTCCAGGGCCACTACATACAAAAGCGGGGAGAGCGGACATCCCTGGCGAACCGAGCGTTTGACCTTGAACGGCTTAGAAAGAAAGCCGTTCACCTGAACTACCGAGTCGGCGTTGTCATACATTTCGATGATCCACCTGAGGAAGCCAAGACCCAGGCCGAACTGAGCCAGAACGGACACCAGGTAGTGATGGTCGACCCTATCGAACGCTTTAGACTGGTCTAAATGGACCACTGCCCCTCCCTTGCCGAGATCGTTATTTATTCCCTCTATCGTGTATCTAATTAGATGGAGATTATCCTGAATGGCTCTGCCCGGTACGGCGCACGTTTGCGCTTTCCCAATCAGTCCATTCGCGACACGCGCCAATCTGTTCGATAACACTTTGGCCAAAATCTTCAACTCTGCGTTAAGCAGAGTGATGGGCCTGAAATTATCTATTACGTCCCCCTTGCTCTGGTCCTTCCTGATTAGCGTCACCACTCCCCGGCGCACAGATCTGGGGATAAACCCATTCTGCTGCCAGTTTGCGTAGACGCCCGTCAGTAAGTCCCCGAACAAGTCCGGCATACTTTTATAAAGCTCGTATGGTAGACCATCCAGTCCCGGCGCCTTACCTGCACCGCAGTCCGCCATGGCCTCTATTACCTCCCCAGGTGTGATCGGCTCCTCACTATACTTCGCATCCTGCCCCGAGAGGCGCGGCAGCCCGTCGAGGAGGTCCGTAAGGTCCCTCCCCCTATCCGGTCCGCCGCTCCCCCGAAAAGCTGGGCGAAGTGGTCCTGAAAAGCTTGACACATCTCCTCGGGCTCGTCTGTCAACATACCTTGTTGGTTCGCCAGAGATCGAATTGTAGCATCATTGCCACGTTGGGCTTCCACCACTCGGGCCCATCCTGCAGCCTTGATTCCTTCGCTCCCCATCGCACGTTGTCTAGCCCTGACAATGCAACCCATGTGTTGGGCTTCGAGGTGCTGGTTAAGAACCAGTCTCTTGACCTTCACCTGGTCTGCATTGCCAGTTCGCATTGCTTCCTCTAAGTCCTTAACTAGTGCAGTTACCCTTCTAGCCTCTCTAGCTACATGGTTAGTACTATATCTAACGGACTCATATTTTATGGCTCGCTTAAGGCATACCACCATTTGTTGTTACAAATGGAGCCGGTCATGGCCCTCTGGATTATTAACCTAATCCTGTCCCTGTACTCCTTAATCGCCAAAAGGGACGTATTAAGTTTCCAGTAACCAGGACCTCTAGTTATCTTATCTACGTCTAGCCTACAGGTGACCATCTTGTGGTCACTGTAGCTGACTATATGGAGTTGTGGACTCTTAACTAGTTCTTATCTACCTTCCTAATTAATATCCTGTCTATATACGACTTTGCCGATCCGTCGCTATTTGACCACGTCCACAGTGGAGCGCCCGGATGTTCCAGTCTATATGGATCTACCAGCTCAAAACGTCTTAGTAGATCCAGGAAGCAAGTATTTCCTTTTCTGTCTGTTCGCGAGCCTTCACAGTCTACCCGCACATCGCAGATTGTGTTGAAGTCCCCTAACATTACTACTGGGCACGATGTACTCAGAAACTTCTCCAGGTTCCGATAATAATCACTTTTCCCCTTATTGGGGGGAGCGTAAACCGCAACCAGCCTGATTGTCTTACGGCTACTGAACGTCAACTCAACGACGACCAGCCTACCTTCCGGATCCGTAAAAATCAACTTTTTCTCAGAAACCCGGTTCTTTTTACACAGGACCAACACCCCGCTTCCGCTGACCGACGGGTTCGGAGAGATGACACTCTCGTAACCGCCGAACAGCGGGAGCAGATCTCTTGGCCCCTTTAACCGGGTTTCTGTGGCAACGACAACATCTAAATCCCGTGACCTGATGTCATTTAGGAAGCGCCCTTGCTTCCAGCTCTGCATCAGGCCACGCACATTCAAACACCCTACACGAATATGAGACATTACTTACCTTTATTCCGTGGTCGTGGCGGGGAAGTCCACATTAATCAGTGACTTGTCCACTCCGAGTCGCGGACCCTTTATGTCCCCTGCGAACTGTGCATTTAACATGTTAAAGTTCCGTAAGTCCAATTTATATATTTCTACATTTTTTTGTAGATTTCTGTGGGTTTTCACCCTTTCTGCGCTTGGGATATTTCCCATTCCACTTTTAAGTCGGTCATTATTTTTGTCTATTGCCGCATATACTATTTGGGCTTCTGTAAATCTGCTTTTTTGTGGGCTTTGTGGGGGTGATGGGGAGGACCCCGGGAGTATGATGGGGGGGAACACGAGGAGGGGGTTGAAATGGAGGGGTAATGCTCGGCACTGAGGGGTGGGGGTGGATTGGGTGGGGGCTTCTCTTTTTGTGGGGAACCGTGGTTGGTGGGGATGTTTTCCCCCCTGGGAGTTGGACTTCTTTTTGATTGTGCCCGGGTGGTTGGGCCTATGTCCGTTTTTTTCCTTTTTGGCGTTTTCTTCCGCCTCACCGTTGTGAAGTCGTCCTCTTCCTCCGTTTTCTTCTCCGCCTCCTCTTCCGTCTTTTTCCTTTCTTCTTCCTTCTTGCTGGTGGGGCATTCCATACGGATGTGACCTATCTCGCCACATCCGTAGCAACGTGGCTTTCGCCCCTCCACCACCACCCGCAAGTTAATCTCTTCCCCGAACTGAATTCCTTCTGGAACCTCCTCCATTGCCTCCGGGGTCGCTTGCACCACCACGTGCAACGCTTGTCCTCTCCAATTTTCTTTTATTACTCTTCTGATGTTTATTACTGTTATTTTTCTTCCAGCCCCATTAACAGTGCTGGAAGCAACCACCTCACGTCGACCTGTGGCGGCACGTCCTCCACTCTGATTTTTGAGGTTCTCCTTCCTAAATACGAGGGTAATAATTATTTTCCTCCGTCTTTATTGGTGTTAAGGAGTGTTTTTTTGCTGTTTCTTCATCTCTGAATTGTACCTCTATGGTTGCGAACTTTCTCCCCCACGTCACGTAATCCATATCGCTCCACACTAGTTTCAGGCATTTCTCCGCCTGGTCTTTGGTTATTCTTTCAATCTCTTCTCTTTTATCACATATGATTTATAAATTATCGTTCTTTTCTCGGTTTCCTCTTTGATTGTTTGTGGGAGGGCAGCTATCGCGTTATTTCCTTCTTTTTTAAACATTTTTTTTAACTTTTCGTATTCCACCTCCTCCATCTTTACTTCCTCTGTCTCCTACCAGCAGCGGCAGCGAAGTTGAACATCTTGGTTTTTCACTTGGTACATTTGCTGTTTTCACAGTTTCATCGGAAGTCACACCTTCCGTAACTTTATCCGTTTTCGTAGCCTTTTTAATCGGCGAACCTTCATTCGCTTTTGCTGTTTTCACAGCTTCCTTGGAAGTCGTGTCTTCCGCAATTTTTCTTCTTCAGCATTTTCATATTTTTTTTGTAGGTAAACCTACTATTTCATCATTTTTTGACATTTTTGGACAAATGTGTGTGTTTTTTTCGTGTATTTTAATGTGCAGCAGTTCCCCTCCGTGAGGAGGGGAAAACAAAGTTTTCCTGGTTCAAAACCAGCAACAGTTCAAACAATTTTTTAAACAAGACAATTAAAACAGGTTTTAACACAAACACAACTATTCACTTTTTGTTCCTTTTTACCGAACTTTCAGGAGCCGAAAAAAAACCAACCGACGTCAAACGAAGTGGTGACGTTTTTGCCAGCTCGCCGCCCTTAATTTAATATATACTCACACGCCCTCAGTTTAATATATACTCACACGTGGAAGTGAACAAAGGAAAGAAGCATCCATTATTAAAAGGAGCCATTTTCACATCATCCTGTAACATCATAGGGAAGCTCACGAGTCTAACAGTCAATGATTTCAGGGGCGTGAATATGCAAGACATGCACTCCTTCAGATGTAGAGGCAGGGAAAATGCTACTTCCTTTTCCTGCATCTTCGAGAAAAACTGAACCAAGAAGCATCCGTAACAGAGGCCTTCGTTATTCATTTGAAGTTCATATACTATCTTGCTGTATCAATGTTCCAGTCACATCTCACTTGAAAAAGGACCATGTCAAAGCACCAGTTTTTTTTAAAGGCATCTTGTACCTAGAATGCATTGTTGTCCTTTGTTCGAGAAAATGGTTGCAATCGATATATTATTGCGCCAAGAGCAAGCTCCTGTTCTGTGATCACATGTCGCCAAGAAATTTGTTGACGACGTATAACTTGTCATTATCATGTATAGTCTCAAGTTTTGTATTTACTAAGTTATCTTAATATATCCATAACAAAACATTCTTTTAAACTTATCACTGATAAATCTTCATGTAATAATCCTATTATTACAAAAGATATTTAAATATAAAAATTAACACCAAAATTATGTAAACAAACAAACTCAGATTCAAACTCAGCGAAAATTCTTGTGTATTATCAATCTAATTACCATCATACAAGTTTACAATGCATTCCAGTCTGTTTAATCTATATGTGTATACTCAGAACAATTGTAATTATGTATAACAATGGAAATCTCATTTTTCTTATAGTTATACAAAATTTTATATATTTAATAACCAAAGAGTCATTTAATCTACATATCCAGAGAGGCATTTAGTTCAATTACAACGAAGACAAATTCCAATATTCTATTTATTATATTATTAACATTGTAATTATTAATAACGTACTACGTATATAACAATAATAATTGTACTTATGAATTATTCAGTTTATTGAAATAATATAAGATCATATTGACCGTCTTCCAATTTAATAATCTATAACTATTAAATACTAAATCACTTGAATTCAAGCAGAATATTTTGAGTTGTCTCTCATTCACTGATCTAACCTCCTTCTTCCATGTATGCTTCCAGCTTGCACCATTCCAAACTGTGTCCCTTTTCCAGGATGCTATACAGCTTTATCGATTCCACCAAGATTTAGGTCTGACCTTTGTGAAAGATCTTCTACTTCCGCGTTTGTGCTTCGCGTCTCTCACTGCTACCACCACGTGAAGAGGCCATGTTGAAATATAAGTAAACGTTTACTAAAAGCAAAAAATATGGAAATTATAAGGAGAAACCCTTTCTTTTCTTCAAGAAGCTGAGATATATAATTTCCCATTTTATCCTTTCCTAAATGAATACCTCGGACAAATTCAGATTGTCTTATATGTATATGTATACATATTTTACATATTTGGCCACTTTATCATTATTTTTATAGATAATGATAACTTTTTAAATTTATACTTGCTTACAAATGTTCGTTTGGAAGTCCCGGGACCTTCAGCTGAACAACTTGCACGGGAAGGTAAATATGTTTTTGAAATAATTTACATAGTAAGCCGAGCTGATAAGCTCTAAGTGTTGCTTCGACATAGAAAGCGAAATCAATTGATATTAGGATGTCTTTGCTACCATCTGTATTTTACTATTTGTATTTTGCAAGTGGGAGGACTGTTTCGGAGAAATATATGTGCTATATTCTCCGTGCGTGTTTAAATATAGAGAGAGATGCAAACAGGCGAATTTTATTTTTATTATATATTTTGCATATTTGGATTATGTTTGCTGGACACTTTATCATTGTTTTTATAGATAATAACTTTTGGGAATTATATATATAAAAATATATATATATATGTGTGTGTGTGTGTGTGTGTGTGTGTATATTAATATATAAATATATATATATATAATATATATATATATATATATATATATATATTACATATATGTATACATATATTTTGCACAATATATTTTGTTCAATGCTACCTTGTGCAACTTTATTTATACAGTACAAAAACTCTGAATCTTCCACGACTCAATGTTTGACAGCCGTGCAGACTTCAAAACACAAGAATCATAATATTTTTAATTTGCTACAAATGATTAATGAAAGGACATTGCATGTACGTAAAGTCGAAATACATACAAATGGACAGTTTCATTAGGTATAAAATATAAAAATATCAGATTAAAAAAAAAGAAATTGAAGAATATAAAATAAAATTAAATCGTGAATGATATATATATATATATATATATATATATATATACTAGCAGTATCGCCCGGCGTTGCTCAGGTTTGTAAGGGAAATAACTATAAAGCATTTTTAGAGAGTTATAGCCAAAAAATAGCAAAAAAATGGAAAAAAAATGATGGTAAATTTTTTTTTGAGAGTAAAAAAAGTTTGAGTTGCGTCCCCTAGACAGTCTGTGGTTTATTTTTTTTGATTCTCGACCCCGTGTCGAATTTATCGATTTTTTTCAGAACTGGGGGAACTTTTCAAAATTTTCGCTGCGTTAGTTTTGAATTATGACATTGGGCTATGTGTGTGTCAAGTTTCATCAGAATCGGTTGAAAGCCGTGGTCAGAGTGAGGGTACGAGAAAACAGACACACAGAAACACGCACAGACAAACTGCCGTTTATATAGAGAGAGATATATATATATATATATATAAAGGTTATATTGGGCTAATTAGACACTTTTGACTCTCCAGTTGGTCCTAACATAGA
>NC_043005.1:76179528-76212028 GCF_006345805.1 Octopus sinensis | reverse complement strand
TCGGTCCCATGAGTTCTAGGACTCCAGGCAGTAATGTCCAAGGGACCATAATGCTCACTATTATATTCTGTCCTTTCTTCCTTGTTAATAAACTTATTATAGTATACATTGACCCCCGTCAACAACTTACTATGGCCTAGATTACGAATAAGATTTTTTAGGATTAATTATCGTTACTCGGCCCGCGAGATCCAGTTTAAGCTTTGATCCAACCAGCAAAGCCAAACGAGTTTAACTATCCTGTTCTAATACTTTAACACAGGACAATAAAAATGATTTACGAAATAATATTTGTCTCCACTTTAAAGTGAATGTTCTGTAGTTGCCATGCGAGAAACTCCCATATTGGCTTTTGATACAAAATGTACTCTTGTTATATCGCTACCTGAGAGATAAATCCCCCGCCACCATCAGCACCGAGAATCGCTGCTATCTCTAGCGGTCGAGCATCCATCATTGACAAGACCAAGGAAGGCTGAAATCATGTGATCTGAAGATCGCGGCGCTGGAGATGGCGAGGATTTATGTCCCCGCTAACGATACAAACCAGAGCGCATTTTGGACTAAAAGTCAGTAGGAGGGATTTTCTCATGGTAACTACCGCAGTGTAGGTTGATCTAAAAAAGTGGCAATAAATATCACCTCTCGGTATTATTACTACCTCTGTCACTAATAGATATTTTACGAAATGTTGAAGAGTGAGATACAAGCGTATCTTAGAGGCAACATTAGTATATGTCAGATAACGTTTTTAAATCATTAATTAACATATAAACTAATGCAAAGAGGATTATATGTCTGGTCTAGAAAAAGAATATATTTGTACATCAGACTACATGAAATAACGCGCTTTGGTTATCGTTCATGGTTTTACTTTTACTTGCTTCAGTTATTGGATTTTGGCCATGCTGGAGCACCCCCTTGAAGGGTTTTAGCTGAACAAATCGATTCCAGGGCGTGTTTCTTAAATCTGGTATTTATTCTATCGGTCTTCTGTGCTGAAACGCTATTACGTCACGGGGACGCAAACAAACCAATTCCATCTATCATGTGATGTAGACAAACACAAACACGAAATTAATGTGGGCAGCCGGGCGCAATATAAACTGTACAGGCAAAATTTAATCGCCATTAATTTCTTGCACATATGTTGCAAGAAATAAGCGTTCGTTCCTAATGGAATTGCCAACAATGTGCATCCATTGCTTTTATGGAACAGTTAATTCTCTCTGTCAGCATATATATTTGCCATATACATTCATGGCTGATTGAGCGATATGCCAAATTGTATAGTTAAAATTAATTTGGACTGCTGGGCGCAATATAAACTGTATAGGCAAAATTTGGTTGTCATTAATTGCGACAGTATGTGCTTCCAGCACATATATTGTTAGAAATAAGAGTTAAACCACTTATAGCTGCGTAAAAGCACATTTATGTATACCGACAGGGTAGATAACTGCCCCATGAGCTAGACCAGTGAACTGCACAGTTTCATCCTAGTAAGAATTGTCAACAGTGTGTCTCCATTGCTTCTATGGAACATTTAATTTTCTCTGTCAGTATATATATTTGTCATATATATTTATAGCTGATTTAATATATACATGCTGACTCGGAAACCAACTACGGATCCATAGCTCCAGCATTAGCTGGGAACTTGGAACCTAACGGATGACTAACTATAGCACGTACACAGCGTATCTAGTGGTTTAGATCATCATACTTTATGTGTGCATATATATATATATTGTTGTGTCTGGGAAGTTCTCATTTAGTGCCTTATTGTTTAACACACTCACCGGTGAAGTTTCCACTCATTTACTTATTTATTTTTCCTAAAATTTTCGTTGCGTCTTGCAGCCTTTTCAACTGTCGTTGAGTCAACGATTATTGAAAAGGCTGCAATACACAACGAAAATTTTACGGAAAATAAGTAAATGAGCGGAAACTTTACCGGTGAGTGTGTTAAAATAATAAGGCACTAAAAGAGAATGACTCTCCCCAGACACAAGATATGCTTCAATGCGTTATATATATATATATATATAACAAAAAGAACATAGCAAGCGGAATCGAACAAAACATAACATAAGCGATAACATAGATGATAACATAACAAACGGCAAAGAGGACAGAAACAAGATACACGGACTATTCGCAGCAGATTTCTTCATCAGTCGGTTTCTGGAAAGCCATTAGAGTTTCACACCCTTTTAGTACCGAGACTATTGGAATTCAGCAAGGTGCCATGGACTTAAACTAAAAACATTTAGCCTCTGGGAAAATCAAACAAATGTATACAAAATAAAACAAGAACGGAAACAAAGAGAAAGCGAAAATTATACACATATAATAGAACGCCTTTTGGCTATACAAAGCACGGAAAATAATTGTACATTGCAAATACGAATAGATAGATAACAGAAAGGGTCTTTCGACTATCGGAGGAATGTAACGTTAAGGAATAATGCAAGTGCAACAGAAAAAGAATTATACATGTATAATGGACAAACGCCTTCCGGCTGTATAACAAAGGAAAAGTAATTGCCTCGTAAATAAATAATGGAAAGGATTTTTCGACTGTCAGACAAACGTGGTGAACTGGCGCAAGGAATTGAAAGAAATTTTAACACACCAAGTGGGAGAACAGACTAAAATGACCTGCCTGAACGGTTGCTGGTCGAAAAAGGACGACAATGCCTTAGCCGGACAGTGATCACGTGATAGGGGCGGGAAAGGGTTGAAGAGGACAGAGGAACTAAAGAATAGGAGAGCGGGGAAAGAAATCAGAGGGGCTAAAGAATGAGAGGGGGAGAGAGAGAGAGGCAGAGAGAGAAAAAGTACAAGGGAGACAAGCGAAGAAGGAAAGCAAAGGGACTGAAGAATAAGAGAGAGAGAGGAAAAGGGATTATGCAATACGAGAGAGGGAAAAAGAAAGCAGAGGGACTGAAGAACGAGAGGAGACAGACAGACCGACAGAGGTATCAAGGAGTACGAGAGAGGGAAAAGGGGGTTAAGGAATGCGAGGGAGTGAAAAAAATCAGAGGAACTGAGGAACGAAGGGGTGGGAAATAGATAGAGAGAGACAAAGAGCGTGGGAAGGAAGGAACAGGAGAGAAAAGTGAGGGGGGAACAGAGAGTAAGAGTCGTACAAATATTCAAGGAATACATCTCTTAACAGAGTAAACAACAGGTGGTACGGTGCGCCGCATTGGTAAGTCAAAGGTAGAACAAAAAGAGCACAACAAGCAGAAGAATATACGATAGCATAACATGGGTGATAACATAGATGGTAACATAACAAACGGCAAACAGGACAGAAACTAGATACACGGATCATTCGCAGCAGATTTCTTCATCAGTCGGTTTCTGGAAAGTCATTGTAGTTTCACACCCTTTTAGTACCGTGACTATTGGAATCCAGTAAGGTGCCAGGTACTTAAGCTAAAAGCATTTAGCCTCTGGGAAAAGCAAACGAATGTATACAAAATAAAACAAGAACAGAAACAAAGAGAAAGTGAAAATTGTATAGCCTTTCGGCTATACAAAGCACGGAAAATAATTGTACATTGCAAATACGAATAGATAGATAACAGAAAGGATATGTGTGTGTGTGTGTGTGTGTGTGTGTGTCATTGCTCTTATGCAAAAGTGTCGTATGTGGGACTTACTACACGTTTGAAAGATGCTAAGCATCTGAATCCGCTGGAAGTAAGGTAGTCTGACCAAAAGAACCGGCTTTTGCAAGCAAAATTATATATTGAGAAAAACGCATTTGGCCAAAGTTGGACATACGCCAGTTTAACCTAATAGTGTGCGTGTGTACGCACACACATACGATGAGCTTCTTTCTGTTTCCATCTACTACATCCACAGACGAGTCGTTGCTCGGTTCCGGAGCCTTAAAAGACCTTGCCCAAGGCTTATGCGGAGGGAACTGAACCAAGAACGATATGTTTAAATTTCTTACCGCCTGGTCATCGGTAAAAAGTTAGACACTAATTGACATACGCAAAAAAATATTCAATTCATAGAAATTACCTCTTTGTTGGAGAAAAAAAAATAATAATTGAGCATTAATTAGTAGAAACCCGTAAAGCAAAGGGAAGATAATTCCAAAAAATAAATATCTCAGGTGATTGGTCGGTTTCTTGTTTATCAGGGAAGAGAATCGTTTTGCCTGAACCCTTCTTTTAATTCCTTAGGGAAAAGAATAAAGATAGCTTTATGTCTTTATGTCAGTCAAATTTTCTTTCTTTTAATTTTTCTTCGTAAAGAAATATATTGAAGGACATTACTTTTTTTATTATTTTATGTAGCATCAGATCAATGATAGGTTCACTGACCACAGGTGGCCAACAAACTAATGATCGGTTCACTGCATATCTAAGACTGACAAGGGAGTGTCGGTAACACGATGCAGAAGAAATATATCTCAAGAGACTCTGCTAGTAAACCAAGTTTTCACTTTCTTACTGCTTATTATATCCTTCACAGATATATATGCATAGGATGTGTATGCTTATATACACACACACACACACACACACACACACACACACATATATATATATATATATATATATATATATATATATATATATATATAATATATATATATATATACGACAGTCTTCTTTCAGTTTCCATCTATCAAATCTACTCACAAGGCTTTGGTCGGCCCGATGCTATAATAGAAGACACTTGCCCAAGGTGCCACGCAGTGGGATTGAACTCGGAACCATGTGGTTGAGAAACAAACTTCTTACCACAAAGTCATATTTTAGGTTTTACTGAGCTACAGATTTGCAGGGATTAACCAAGCAAATCGAGTCCAATACTTCTATTTTAAGTATAGTGCATTTTTTGGCAGTCTCTTTTTCTGAATCGCTAAGTTACGGAGGCGCAAACAAACCAATATCGATTGCCAAGCAATGGTAGATTTTGGACAAAAACAGACACAGACATGCACACATATATACGAGGTGCGTTCAAAGTGTATCCAACTTTATTTTTACCCGCCCAAACTAATACTGCTTAGGAAAATCCTTTCGGGATTTAACTGCGCATGCCGAAAATTTTCGCGCTGACAGGCCGCGTAACTTCTCGGCTGTTACGCCTACAGTCCAGTTGTATAGTTTGCGCTCGTTGCGTTTTTGTTTTTACTGTACGCATTGACCAGAGATCTTATATCGAGTATTGCCAAAAGCTTGGTGATGTTCAAGCTCAAATCATCCAGAAAATTCAGCGGACCTTTGATGATAATGCCATGGGCGAAACTTAGATCAAGGAATGGTACAACCGCTTCAAACATGGCCGCGCCTCAGTCGAGAGCTAGTCACGCTCAGGCAGAGCATCCACAACTCGAAATGAGGAGCGAGCTGGCAGAAACGTTAGCACGCCGGGCGAAATGCTTAGCGGTATTTCGTCAGCCGCGACGATCTGAGTTCAAATTCCGTCGAGGTCGACTTTGCCTTTCATCCTTTCGGGGTAGATAAATTAAGTACCAGTTACGCACTGGGGTTGATATAATCAACTTAATCCGTTTGCCTGTCCTTGTTTGTCCTCTTAGTATGTAGCCCCTTGTGGGCAGTAAAGAAATACGAAACGAGGAGCCGATTGAGAAGGCTCGGCGAGTAGACATGGGAGACCGTCGTGTAACAATCCAGGAAATTACTCACGAAGTCGGAATAAGGTCCAGTGCATTTCATTTTAATGGAGGATTTATGCATGTGGGGAGCATCAGCAAAATCCCTCGACTCCCACCATTTTCATGTAATAATCAAGCAACTTCGCATGGAAATCGCTCATGATATGCTAGACTGTACAAACCACGACCCAGATTTCAGGAAGAACGCCATCACTGGTGTTGAGACATGCCTTTAAGGCCTCTACTCGAAGCGGTCGGTTATTTTGCGTGAAAACGAAAATCCGATAAACGTGCATTTCACGTTTGTACTCTGGGCATAACAGGTAGGAAAGAAAGGTTTCTTGGTTGCGTAAAAAAGTGTGGTGTCACCTTTCATTTAAAGAATTTCGCGCGTGCGGAATTTGTTTAGGCGGAAAAAATAAATTCGGATACTTATTGAATGCACCTTGTACGTGTACATATAAAAAAAAGGAGCACTCCGTCGGTTACGACGATGATACGATCCCAGCTGATACGATCAACGGAATAGCCTGCTCATGAAATTAACGTGCAAGTGACTGAGCAATCCACAGACACGTGTACCACTAACGTAGTTCTCAGGGAGATTCAGCGTGACACAAAGTGTGACAAGGCTGGCCCTTTGAAATACAGGTACAACTCATTTTTGCCAGCTGAGTGAACTGGAGCAACGTGAAATAAAGTGCTTTGCTCAAGGACACAACGCGTCGCCGGGAATCGAACTCACGACCTTACAATCGTGAGCCGAATACCCTAACCACTAAACCACGCGCCTTCACATGTACATACATACATACATACATACATACACAACAGGTTTCAGCACAGTTTCCGTCTAACAAATTAAATTCAACTCAAGATATTAGTCAACCCGTAACTATAATAGGAGACACTTATGCAAGGTATTGTGCAGAGGGATCGAACATGGAACACTTTGTTGCAAAGGAAACACCTTAACAACACATACATACACACACACACACTCACACACACACACACACACACACACACACACACACACACACACACACACACATACACACACATTCCACCACACATACCTGTCTGCAGAAATAATTCCTAGATTTAGCAATAGGTTCTTAATAATACCATTGAACAACTTTTGTTCATATAACCGTGACGATAGAAAAATATTAATTTCAAAATATCTGCAAATAAACGGCGAAAATCTGCGGAAGGTGACAAGAGAGGCGCCTTTGCTGTCGTTTGTAGTCGGCTTCCGCTTAAATCTTTCCTTCTGCTTCAGTTATCGGTTTTATTTTTCTCTCTCTGTGATGCATTCTTTTATTTCTGTTAATAGATCAGCTTGGACAAATATTGAGCGATGAAATTATAAAAAGCAATGAACCAAGCGAACTTTAGCAGAAGACCAATATCTGACCACCATTTTCATGTAATAATCAAGTCTCAGTATCAAATATATTCCAAGAAATTTAGTTTTATTCGGACGCCTCGAAGTAATATTAATGTCGACACTAAAATGTTGGCAACTAATTATCTGTAGAAGCCTCTCCAGTTTTACACGTCACACGCGCATGCATAATATATACCTGTGTGTGCCTGCATCTATGTGTGTGTGTGTGTGTGTGTGTGTGTGTGTGTGTGCGTGCGTGTGTGTGCATGTGTGTGTGTGCGCGCGTGCGTGCGTGTTTGTGTGTGTGTTTGTGTGTGTCTGTGTACAAAGTTGAATACATACAAGTTCACACATTTATATAGTGTGCGTATGTGAACACATACGAGTCTGTACAAAAAAACGAAACCTTTTCCTCTGTCTGTCTCTCTCTTTCTCTGTCTCCGATATATATATTTTCTGTCTCCGATATATATATATATATATATATATATATATATAAGCAATAATAAATCTCTGAACGAGGTATAAACAGTAACTGTGAATGTGAAGTATATTTGCCATCTAAATGTGGCTAACCACAAGGGTGGATGCTACTGTAGCTTGTAGCCCCAGGAGAACATCTTCTCCAGCTGGCTATTGACACACTTTCTGTGCTCCACCCTTAGTGGTTAGCCACATTTAGCAAATATACTTCACACTATATATATATATATATAGTCTTTTATTCTTTTACTTGTTTCAGTCATTTGACTGCGGCATATTTAAAACTTAGATATGTTTCGACCAAAGATTGGCTTAGGCTATGTCTAACTTAACAGCACCATCTGATAAGATTTGTTAAATCCTATTCAAGTCCAAGTTTTGTGGTAGCATGGCCCATTCAAGTAGGGAGTTCTTGTTGAGTGAGTTGTATTCAAGTATAGGTGGTTTATCTGGTATCTCTTGAAGAAATTTGTCCAGATTCCGTTTCAAAGTGATGGGATGTTTTTCCTCTTTAATTTGTTTTGGGACAATGTTGAATAGAGCAGAGCCTGTAGAGGGAAAGAAATTGTGTTGGAATGTATTTATGTATTTTGATCTTGGATTGAATCGGGGACGTATGAAACGTGGTCCTAGCCTTGGATGAATTTTGAAACTAATGTTGAGATCGTTTGGGCAATGCTGATGGTATATTCTTCATATCGTGCAAATGATGTATCGCTCACGGTGACACTGGAGAAAATAAAGTTTCAATGCTTTAAGGCGGTCCTAATAATCGAGATGAGTTATGTCCTTAATTCTTTTAGTGAATGCCCTCTGGGATGATTCAATTTTCGAAATGTCTTGAAATACATGTGAGTGTGTGCGTGTGTGTGTGAATACAGACAAGCGTATGTAAACACACACGCACATATATATACACATAGAAACATACACTCCTCGACCATATATATATATATAAACAATCTATAAATAAGGGCAAAAGAAAAACTTTTCTAATGCCAAATTTTTTCTTTTGCTCTTATTTATAAATTGTTTATAAATTTAACCTTTAAAGGTATTTTTAATATGCTGGCCATTAATAGAATTTTTTCGAAAAACTCTATCCTACATTAGATATGTATATATATATATATATGTATATATATATATATATATATATGTATATATATATATATATATGTATATATATATATATATATATATGTATATATATATATGTATATATATATATATATATATATATATATATATATATATATGTATATATATATATTATATATATATATATATATATATATATATATATATATATATATATATATATATATATATATATATACGGTTGTGTCCGTTATTTACAGTGTAAATAACACAGTGTAAATAACAGAGTCAAGACTATTGGAAAGGTTGCAAGACGCAACGAAAATTTTAGGAAAATAAAAATAAGAAATAAGTGGAAATTTTACTGGTGTGTTTGTTAAATTATAAGGTACAAAAAGAAAATGATTCTCCCCAGACACAACAGAATATGGTTCAACACACGAACTCACATAAAGAATCTTGCAAACCAAATCCCAAAACAAAATATATATATGTATATATATATATATATATATATATATATATATACGAACTATATATATATGTATACATTCACACAGACACGTATATGTAAATTGCATGTATGCCTGTGGTTGTCTCCGAATGAGAGAAAAGGTAAAAAGTTAGTGAAGAATAAGAGCGAAGCGGAAGTGAAAAATACTAAACTTAAGAGAAGAAAAATCAACCATCTCTAACAATGGTGAAGGGTTAGTTATTATCAATTCAGTAAAATCTTGTTGAATCCTTCATAGAAGCTTGTGTGTATTTGCATGTCTTCAAATATTTCTTTTTCTGTCTACTTCTTCACCTTTGTCATACATTTTCTGGTGTAAATTACCTAAACAGTTCTTCCGACTATTGTGTTCCGCCATGATAACACGATTTTAACTATACATGACAAATCTAGCGGGGTTTTCTTTTGTCTTTTATTTCCTCCGACTATAATTTAGTAATAAAATGTTGCTTGTATTATTTTACTTATTATTTTCCCCTAGTATTGTTATTCTTTTTTCTTTTAGCAATCATTCTTGATTCATTTATTTATTTTGTCGTGTTATAAGACAATCAGATACGTTTGAGAGTCGAAAATGTTTTATAACCTCAATTGAATGAATCGGTAAAATAGTACCGAAGACGCATTCATATAGTGTGTCACGGCATTTCCGCTTGATGGAGACCATTTATTTTAATAAGCTATTGACTTCAGATGATTCTGCATGCACCAGACGAATGTAGTGAAAAGTAAAGAAGGAAAAACTTAGCCTGGCTTCTAAAACAATGGCAACCAACACTTGACGAACGTTTATTTCCACACATATATATTTCTTTACTACGCACATGGGGCTAAACATAGAGGGGACAAACAAGGACAGACAAACGGATTAAGTCGATTACATTGACCCCATTGTGAAACTGGTACTTTATTTACCGACCCCGAAAGAATGAAAGGCAAAGTCGACCTCGGCGGAATTTGAACTCAGAACGTAACGACAGACGAAATACCGCTAAGCATTTCGCCCTGCGCGCAAACGTTTCTCCCAGCTCGCCGCCTTTATTTCCACACATATTACTGGCACTCTGTCGGTTACGACGACGATGGTTCCTGCTGATCCGATTAACGGAACAGCTAGCTCTTGAAATTAACGTGCAAGTGGCTGAGCACTCCACAGACACGATAATATTAATATAGTTCACTGGAAGATTCAATGTGACACAGAATGTGACAAAAACTGGCCCCTTTGAAATGTAGGTACAACTCGTTTCTACTAGCTGAGTGAACTGGAGCAACGTGAAATAAAGTATTTTACTCAAGGACATAACGCGCGGGCGGGTATCGAACTCACAACCTTACGATCGTGAACTGAAGACCCTAACCGCGTGCCATACCATTCCTATAAGAGTGGATTAAAGTGATAAGTATTCTCTTCGTTCCGGTGGCGATAAAAAAACAGTGATAGTTATTCACGTTCCGATCAGTCCAGAAGAATGAACGTATATATATATATATATAGATAAGAAAGTTGGTTTGTGAAAGCACGTGGTTGAATATATAGAAAATAGTAAAAAGTGAAAAGACTACAGAAGGCTTAAATGTTAAAAAATATATATTTGCGTCAATATGTCTGAAGAAAATTAAAAAAATTTTGAAGAATATTAAAAAAAATTTTTTCTCTTATAATGACATCATAATTTAGAAGAAAGACCGGTTCCGCGTTTAGCTTTTCAAATTTCTTGCGACGTTATGTTTATGTTGAACAGGGTTATCGTTATGTTTATGTTCAAAAGAGTTCTAAATAAGGGGAGGTAATGAGTGATTTCTTCCGGTGTAAGGGAGATAATCGCTTAAAATTTATTTTCCTTTCCCTTGGTGTGAATTTCTCTGTATCAGTATGTTGGGATGGTTAAGTCTGGGCTTGTACTTTTCAATGAAGAATGTTTCCTTGTTTAGTCTAATTTCTGTTGATGATCCGATAGCACATTGGTAAAATGGAAAGATTAAAAATTGTGGTAGTAGTTGCTTTGCGCATTTCTCAATGTGCTCACTAAAAGGTATCATTCTGTATTCTGGGAATGCAATCTGTTATCGATGCAGTGTGCATCTACGTCTGAGTGATAGTCCCGTGGATCCCACGTAGTCTTGGTGGCAGCCCGAGCATTTTATGACATAAATTATGTTTTCAGAGGCACAAGTAAAGTTAGATTTGATCTTGAATTTCTGTCCCTCTTTAAAGAGGAATTCTGATCCTTCTAGCAGGTTTGGACATGTTGCACAGTTCGATCTACCACATTTTTTTAACTTTTGCATCCGTAATATCAGAAGACAATTTTGCCTTTGTGGGAATCTTTTTAAGTGATTTTGGTTGTTTGTAGCTTTTAATGATTTGGTGTATGTTTAGAATTTCCTTTAATTTGGGGTCCTTATGAAGTATTGGTAAATTCTGGGTGATGATGGTGAAGGCTTCTTTGTTTCTGGGGTTGTATGTAGATATGTAAGGTAGTATTTTCGGGGAAGGTGTGTTGTTGTGTTGAACTTTTCTTAAAGTTTCTATGTTGATTTCTGTTGCACGTCTGATCCCATCCTCTATGAGTTGAGCTGGGTAATGTCTGTCAATTAGGGTGTTTTTGAGTTCTTGCAGTCTAAAGTTCCTGGTATTTTGTTCTGACACTATTGTGCATATCCTTCTTGCAAGGTTGAAGGGGATGTTTGTTTTAGTGTGTCTTGGGTGGCATGAATTAAAAAGAAGGTATTGTTTGGCGTCTGTGGCTTTGTAAAAAATGTCTGTTTCTATTTTAAGGTTAATTTTTTTAATTAGTATATCCAAGAACGGGAGCTCCTTTTGGTTGTATTCCATTGTGAACTGTATATTTGGGTTTATGCTGTTCAATAGGTTTTTAAATTTTAGGAGTTTATCTGTGGTTTCATTCCAGATTATAAAACAATAGTCTAAGAATCGTTTCCAATTCTCTTTTATGCATTGAGAAAGGGGGTTTCCAAAGATTGATAAAGATTCCTGGTAAATGATTATTTCCATGTAGCCCATTGTTAGGTTTCTGGCCTTGCATAAGAAATGCTTTGCCTCTTCAGTGGAATAAAACACAGCACATAAATACATATATATATATATATATATATATATATATATATCCACACACACACACACACACACACCACACACACACACACATATATATATATATATATATATATAAAATCTCAGAATGAGATTGAAACAGTAATCGCTCGATAATGTAAAGTATAGAAGCCATCTTATCATGGCTAACCACATTGGGGAGGGGTGTTACTGTAGCTTTATAGCCCCAAGAGATCTTCGTCTCTAGCTGGCTCTAGAGAGACGAAGATCTCTTGGGGCTATAAAGCTACAGTAACACCCCCTCCCCAATGTGGTTAGCCATGATAAGATGGCTTCTATACTTTATATATATATATTATATCTGGGATTCTCGCTGCTCTGCATGCACCCTATGAATTTTTATCTGTTTGGTCGACCACTGCATGAATCAGCAAACAACTTGTTTGCTGGTTCCTATAAACCAGAGCTGATGCACTTTTGAGATTCATCGGTCTAGCTGTAAAATACCTTCGACAGAACAGACACAGAGTGAGGTCGAAGCACTGCTGTCTCTTGAAGTCCCAAGTCCCTTTACACCGGTGAATGGGTGAGTCCCGTTTGTAACGAACACACATCACTTAAAGTGAGAAAGCGTTGTCTGGTAGCGAAAAACAGCAGCAAAATTCACGTTGAATTTAAAAGAAATTATCAAGAATGAAGAGATACTTCATTTCAGTTTTGTATTTGGTTTGCAAGACACATGTCGTGAACTTGTGTGTTGGAACAAATTTTGTTGTATCTAAGGAGGTTCATAACGCTAATAATAATAAACGCGTGCACTGGTTCGATTTCACTCTTTTAATGTAAGTCGATTGGTTCGTTACCTAACCAACTAACTAAGCGAAAGAACTTTGATAAATAACTGATTGATTGTTTAATCAACAAATTAAACACAAGCGCTTAGTTAATTGGCTAAGTAATAAACCAACTGACTAACAAGAAAGGCGTGAAATCGAGTTTGTGCGTGTGTTTATCATCATTTGCATAATGACCCACCCTGGATACAAGATACGTTGTTGTTATTCTTTTATTTTTTGATAGCTACTCAGAAGAAGAACGGTTGTACACTTGGCTATTTTCAAAGACGCCGAGATTGATAGAAGGATAGGAAAATGATTCAAGTGCTTATAACAGATTAGACTCGGCTAAAGGAGTTTAAGGCTAAAACAGTGGAGTTAAACTGATCGAAGCTTTAGGTTCTCCATCCAAGAGCAAGATGGTGATTACCTTCTGAGAAACAGAGTTCCTTACACGGTCGAAGCCACTAATTTACTTATTTAAAAATTCACAGATCTCTTAAAAGTTCACAGGCCAGTGTACCCGTTAATACAACCTTTTGATAATGTGTCGTCAAATAGAGTTAGTTATTTCTTGCGCTAGTGAACAACAGAAATAACTAGTAATCCTGCTAAATTGAGGCAAGCTAATTCAAAGGAATTGCTTGGAATATACTAAGAAATGCTGCTGTCTTCTTCTTCTTCTTCTCCTGCTTCTCCTCCTCCTCCTTCTTCTTTCAATCAGGACTCACGCCATTAGCCACAAAGAATAGCCTCTAATTCGAGCCTACTCTAAGCGACTAAGAATACGTGTAGCATCTTGAAGATCCACCCACCACACGCGATAGACCGGCGGTTGCACGGGCGTGAAAGCTAAGTTGTTATCCTCATTCCGTAAACGGTGGCTTTTAACGGGTGGGGAGCTGAACCGTCCTGGGGTACAGAGGATTCGCAATCTGGACTAGGGTCTGAACGTTTACCACACCATAGTGAGTTACACCATGGTTTCTTTGCTTTGTGGCAGAAGTAGGAACCACTGGGCCATTGCGCCCCCACCCTGTTGTTGCTGTCGGTTAAACTTAGGTCAGTCCTGTTCGAGTAACCCAATGATCAAACGTATTCTAGTCGTAACAATCCTATCTGTTCAAGTGGTATGATAGATTATTCATTAGCAGATGTTTTCTTTCTTTTCTTAAGACGGTAGAATGGGATTTTATGAAGATTTACTGCTACTTCTAGATGGTCAAACAAATGCGAAATGGACCCTCCGTTAACTCCTGATATGCGACATTAAAAAATATGGTGTGTCCCAAAATCTAGAGAACCATAATGAGGATGCTGCAGACGGTAGTCTTCCCACAATGCTTCATGTCTAAGTCTTCTCCGTCTAGTTATACTTATGCAGGGAATTAAACTTATATGCAAATTATCAACCCTGATCGATGAAATGTATGATCGAAGGTGTTCCAGTTGTGGTCATGTCTTGTATTTAATCAAGAACGATATTATCGCATGTGTTCCTTTTTTTTTATAGACGGTATGGTAAACGTTTGAGATAGATTTGACTAGTATTTCTAGCAGGTCAAACGACCACACATTCCTCTATTGGCTTATTTTTCTTTATTTTTCTTTTCATTCATTATTATTGGATTCTTAAGGTGGTCAAGCTGGCAGAATCATCAGCACATCGGACAAAAGGAGGCTAAAGGAGATTTCGTCTGGCTCTTCACGACCTGGGTTCAAATTCCGCCATCGTCGACTTTGCCTTTCATCCATTCGAGATCGATGTAATCGAGTTGTTACCTCCCATCAAAACTACCAGCCTTACGTTCGAATTATTATACCATGTGGAATCAAAGCATTTTCTTAATGCTGAAGTATAAAAAAAATACTTTGCAAATGAGAGTTACCAGCCGTTTAAAAAAGCTAACGAGTAGCAAGAGTCAACTATACACACACACACAGAGATTTGTTTCCATAATAATACGTCAATTAGGTATGCAGCTTCTATAATGAAAACAAATCTGCAGATAATTAAAAAGTTATGCTTATTAGAGTGGCTTTGTTAAATCACAATAAGAATTACATACTTACAACAATTAAAGACAATACGCGTGTTTAAGTTCGCAAATTACAATCAAGTATAATCTCTTTAGTGCTTAAATTGCCAGCCAACGATATTTACACACTCTTGATGTCCAGCTTCTTCACAAAGTACATCGAATTCTTTATTAACTTCAATATCTTGCTTTGTTTCTTTTCTGAAATGAAGCAAGTTATCAACACCGCATGGTTTTGTAGAAAATGTTTCATCTTGGGACATTGACCTCAAAAATGCCCATTATTATTTTACTCTTTTACTTGTTTCAGTCATTTTTGACTGCGGCCATGCTGGAGCACCGCCTTTAGTCGAGCACATCGACCCCAGGACTTATTTATTCTTTGTAAGCCTAGTACTTATTCTATCGGTCTCTTTTGCTGAACCGCTAAGTTACGGGGAGGTAAACACACCGGCATCGGTTGTCAAGCGATGTTGTGGGGGGACAAACATGGACACACAAACACACACACACACACACACACAAACACATATACATATATACGACGGGCTTCTTTCAGTTTCCGTCTACCAAATCAATTCACAAGGTTTTGGTCGGCCCGAGTCTATAGTAGAAGACACTTGCTCAAGATGCCACGCAGTGGGACTGAACCCGAAACCATGTGGTTGGTAAGCAAGCTACTTACCACACAGCCACTCCTGCGCCCATTGAGATGATGTCTGGTGATTGTGTTGACCACTCAACTGGCCCTTTTCGCTCTATCCATCTGTGGAACAATTCTCTGTTCAGAAACTCACGCACAGTTGTATCATATTGGAAAGAGGAATTTTGCTGAATCACGGTATATTTCGCGTGTTATAACGTGAGAGCTTACTCAGCCAAGGAGATGTGTACGTATTTTTTCTCCCATCTTCTATTAGCGTCTACTAAATTTTCCGTTATTATTGAATAGTTGTCGTCCGGACAAGCGGAATGTCTCGAGTAATGACAATTAGTATCGTCCTAATAAAATATGCATGAACATCAATGTTTAAAATTCCAAGTAAATTTATGCGCCTAAGTATGATAAACTTACATTCAACATCGTTTTGTAAAGAACTCGTTGGTAAATTACAGTTCTCTCCCCTCAGATCGAACTAAAGAACAACACGGTTAGTCTCATAAGTAGTTATAGGTTATTCCTACCACCCCTCTCTCTTTCTCTCTCACTCACTTTGTGTATACACACACTCATATAATTTAATGTACACAGTATAAAGACGAGTTACGAATATTCTCTTGCTTTGGAGACGCGGGTCTACTCAAGTTTTTTAAAAAGGCCTTGTGTCTCCCAGTAATCTTCAGAGGAGCCTGAAACTATTGGTAGCTCATATTTTCATACAATCCATCCGATGGGCTTCCACACAGTTTCCATCTCCCCCAATTCCATTCTCAAGGTTTTTATCATTTGCGGCTATAATAAAACCATTAGTCCAATATACTACGTGGTGGAAACGAACCTGAGATCTCGTGATTGCAAAATAATCTTCTTAAACATTCGATCCTGCTGTGCCTATCCATACCATTAACGTGTATATAATCTCTTTTCCCATAAGCACAAGACCTGAAAATTTGAGTGGTTGGCGGATAGTCGATTACATCGACCCCCAGTACTCAACTGGTACTTATTTTATCGACTCCGAAGGGACGAAATGTACAGTCGACTGCGTGGAATTTGAACTCAGACCGTAAAGCCGGAAGAAATGCTGCAAAGCATTTTCTCCGACGTGTTAGTAATTCTACCAGCTCACCGCCTTAACAACCTCAATAGACACAAGGCCTAAAATTATAGACACAAGGCCTTTCCATTATAGACACAAGGCCTAAAATTAGTGGGGAGGGAGCTACTCGATTACACCAACCCCAATAACTTGACTTATTTTATCGACCCCGGAAAGATGAAAAGCAAAGTCGATCTCGGCGGAACTTGAACTCAGAACATAGGCCGTAAGTAATGCCCTTAAGCAGTTTGTCCGACACGCTAACGATTCTACTAGCTTGCAGCCTTATTTGAGTCTATAATAATTTTTTTTTAAACTTGCCTAAGATTCCGCAGGGTGGGATCGAATTTAGGAGCTCGTGATTGCAAAGCAGCTGCTTTAAACATTAGGCCATGTTTTACCTTCTCTTATTACTACTGTATATGTACTGACACTCCGTCGAATACGATGGAGTGTTCCAGTCGGTCCGATCAACGGAACAACTTGTTCGTGAAATTAACAAGCAAGTAGTTGCACACTCCACAGACACGCGTAACCTTAACGTAGTTATCAAAAAGATTCAGCGTCACACAGAATGCGATAAGGCTGACCCTTTGAAATACAGGTACAACTCATTTTTGTCGGCTGAATGAACTGGAGCAACGTGAGATAATGTGTCTCGCTCAAGGACACAACGCGCCGCCAGGAATCGAACTCACGACCGTGAGTTGAATACCTGAACTACTAAACCACGCGCTTTCACTGAATACGTAATACCATTTATAACAAACACATTTGTTTCGATGACACCAAAATTTATTTACAAAATACCGCAAGTAACCCGCGTCATATTGTCTCTTCCCAATTCAGCCGATAAAATCAATATTGCATCAACAGGACGCGCCAATAAATAATTCATCTAAATATAAATACAAAATGGGATTTGATTTCCCTGTAGTTATGTTTGATGCTGTTATGGTTGTTTCACCCAAAGTCAGCCCCGATCGAGCAAATATATATGATCAAAGGATTTTCCAAATGTAGCTACATTGCTTTGTTTGTAAAAATACTGTATCTAGGAGTATATATCTTTTAATGTTCTTTTTTTGTATTTCAAGACTGCAGGGTGTTCGTTGAGAGATCTGGCTCCCACTTGTAGCAGGTTGCGCAACCGCATAATAGCTCGCTGGATAATGTGTGAACACAGTCAATCAGATGGAAATATACGAAAACATCCAGTCGAAACATCATCAGTTCGTGTCCCGTTTTCAGTGGAGATTTTTTTTTTATATCTTTTGTCAAATTCTGTCCCACTAACCCTAGTATCTATTTTCGTACCGAGAGGTGAGTTGTGTTCTTGAGCAAAACACTTCATTTCACAATTCTCCAGACCATTCAACAGTAAATGTGTTCCAGCAATAGCTGAGAAGATAATGCTGCAACGGACCGGCGTCTCATTCAGAGAGGAATGTTGTAAATCTCACTTATACATTCTGAAAATCGGGTTAAGCTCCTGCTTTATAACTTTTGGGGTTCATGACAAACGTAAGCTACCTCTTTCTTCTCAACAACGGCTATTCTCGTCCTTTATCTTTTTATTCTAGATGGAGAACGTTATTGTCCAAATCTGTAGTCGGTGGTTCTTACCTTATCATAGACATCGTATTGTGTATATCGTAACTATTGCTTGAAGCTAGTCACACCTGAGTTCACTTTGATCTGAGTTGGTACCGGTTCTAAATGTGACAATTCAGATGGAAGATTCTAAATGATGAGAGACTTCTTTTTCTTCTTTTCTTTTTTTTTTCTTATTTTTCAGTCCCAGATCAACACTAATCAAACAGACTTTTGATAAAATGTATCCCAGTCGTGATCATCCTGTCATTTCTTTTGTCTTGTTTGTTTGTTTGTTTGTTTTCCAAGCCCCTTTTATATGTAAGATGAGGTGTGATATGAAGTAGATGTGGTTGCCATTTCTTGCAGATCGAGGGATGTCATAGGGGCTTCTTCGTTGCAATGGTGAGGGCATTTGGTGATTCGAAAAGAGGTACCCGTGAAATACTAATGTCCTAACTACCTGAAATGTATCTCTCATCTGGTTAATACAACGAAATCTGAAGATAAGTAGCTTTCTCTGGATTTTTGTGATTCATGCCTTTTGTTTCAGATTCATTCTCAATCAAACCAAACGCATTAATTTCGTATATCGAATGCTACGGAATAATATGCAATAAGCTGCTAACGAATAGAAGCCTGTTTCGAATCTCGTCAGACGAAAATTCACTTCACCCCCGTTGGTAACATCTTTGGAAAACGAATGAATGTTTTAATATTGCATTTCTCTATCAGAAAATATACCCTCTTTTTTTTTTCTTTAACCCTTTGTTCTGATTTTAGATATTCAATTATACTTCTGCTTATGACTAAATTTTTTTTAAATGGTAGTTTAAATTCAAAGTGGCATAATTTCCTTTTATTTTCTTTTATTTTCTTTTTGTTTATTCATTTATTTTATTTTCAGATTAACCATAACTTCAAATAACGATATTTTCTTAAACTTAAACGACAAGCAGAAATGTAAGCCGAATCAGAAAACATATAAAAAAAAGTTCTAAAATATAAATTTAAATGGATTTTACTTTCAGTAAAAATAAACTTGAACATGAATTCTATTTTTTTTTATATATTTAACGGAATAACGCTTGCTTAATTTTAGCTCAAAAAAACATGTTCTATCAGTTCTATCTTCCAGATCGAAAAAAGGCATGGAAAGAACATTCTTCTTTTGTTTTTTTAACTAAAAGACACGAATATCACGATAGATAATTGCAAGTAAAACAAGATAAACCAATAAGTTCTTTCTCAACTGAGATCTTTACAGTGTTCCCTTTTACAAAGGCCAATTACACCCTTGATAAAGATATTAAACACCCCATTTCTCATCTAAAAATAAAAATGGAAGGTCTTGTACCTATTCAAACGATCCTATAAATATATCCATGTTTCCCCAACTCAGACTGATCTGACAGGTTTCTGATAAAGATGTTTCAGCTGTTACAATTTTGTATTTTATTCAGACATAATATATTTAGGATTATATCATCCAATGTGCTCGTTCTTTCTAATATATTTGGATACGACTGGAGAGAGAATTGCTTATATTTTTAGCAGATCCAGCGATACGACCAGGTAGATGCTCCCTAGTTGGCCCGTCTATGTATGGACTAAATTCAAGAGCTGGCAAGCATATTTGTTAACTTCTATACATACAATTCATTTCAGATTGATAGAGATGAAAGTAGCGTTGTGACATTCAAGCCTACCCTCCACAAGAGCATCAACAGAGAAATTGAAGAGTTCCAGTAATAGCTGGGTAGTTAATCTGATGACAGACAAGCGTCTCCTTCGGAAAGACGTGATGTGATTTCTGGCTTAGCTAGAAATCACACCAGAGATGCAATTTATTTATTTATTCCCCACTGGAATACTCATCCTCGTAATCGACGGAGTACCAGTTATTCAATCTGTCCTAAAGCATAAACATCTGCTATATAAATATGATTTTGGCAGTTTAATGCCTGAGGTACCGTAAATCTTCGAGTATAGTCTGCCCTTGAGTATAAAACGCAGTATAAAACGCAGGGCTGTACCTATGAAAAACCTAAACCTTGTGTATAATACGCACCCCTTCTCTGACTTGAGTCGTGCGTAATTAAGCCAGCAGCACCTAGTCGAACAAACACTTCCGCGCATGCGTAATACAATAACGGTGATGTTCTTAACTGTTATATGGGAATGTAAATATGTTTGCAAATTGTTTTTGTTACGTTATTCTGTGTTCTGCATACTTTTATTTTAATAAATGTTGCTTACTGCAAGTTATGGATGATTCTTTTATGACTTCATTGCTTTCAGGCTTAGCTTAAGTTATTTTCGCGTTCGACATCACAAAATACGCCTGAATAAACATTGCTAGATAGCAAATAGAGACTCGGACATTGCTTGGAAAATATTTTTCATTTTTAACCTCGTATATAGTACGCACTAGGGATTTTGACCTTTAAATTTTTTGGGGGAAATGCGGATTATACGCGAGGATTTACGGTAATCTTGGTAAAGTAATACCCATACGGGAAATTGCTTACCGAGTTGGAGTTCTTAAGTTCATCGAGATGTACTGGACCATTGATAGTTAAGTTTATTAACTATACAAATAATCAAATATGAATCTTTGATCTCTTAGATGTTTTTTACACCTGCCATATACACTCTCTCTCCTTCTCTACCTTTCTCTCCCTCTCCCCCCTCTCTCTCTCTCTCTTTCTTTCTTTCACTCCCGCGCTCTCTCTTTCATTTATATCTACCAAAGCTACAGATATTTCAATCTGAAATCCAGAGTTTAAGATATATTTACATGATAAGCAACAACTAAAACCTATCTAATTGAATGCTGTGAATTTCTGTTTGGTATCTCTTTTATTTATTTATTTATTTATTTATTTATTTAATGTTATCTGCATTCCCTTTCTCTCTGAGCTCCCATAAAAACATACTTAGAATGTCTTAAGTGCTTAAGTGTTTTACAGATTGCAAAGTAATAAATCACTCAACTCCATAGCGATTTCATTTGTTAGAAATTATTTCTTTTGTCGTTTCTTAGCCTTATATATGTTACTATAGACACTGTAACCATGAAAACCAGAAAGGTTACAAATTCTAGGAAAGCTTTTTTTGTAAATTAGGTATAATATCCTAGAGAGAGAGGAAAAACGACAGAAAAATATAAACAACCAAGAAATTGAGACGATGACAGTGGTTCGCTCTACTATTGAAGTAGTCTAACTTAAAACATGCATCAATAATGTTTTATAGGAAAGACATGACCGTCGCACTTCCTATTTTCTCTACCTCTCCAACAAAGATAGTGTTCACATCCAGGTCAAAAGGAGTCAATTCAGAAATGAAATGAGAATTTTGATAAGAGAGACAAACCAGAATAAATGCATGGCTTTGTTTAGTTTGACGAAAATCAAATTTACCTTTTATGACAGTAAGAACAATAAAATATTATCAGTATTATAAATGGACTGACTTAATCTCATATATATATATATATATATATATATATATATATATTGTCTAAAATGCACTGATTGAACATTTTAATCCAGAAAATATTTAATCCTGTCAAATAAACTGTTGTATTTCTAACTAAAGGCATTTATCTTTTATGTTGCCTTAAGAATTTGATCTCAGAAAAGTATACCCGCGAAATACTGGTCGATTATACGGCTAATTTACTTCATATAACTAGGAACTGTGGTCAGTAATGAACGCGATCTGGTCTGCACCGGTTGTTAACGTTTTTGTTGGACTCTGAAAAGAGATCTACTCGGTCAGTTTATGACGTCATCACACCGTACAATTGAATAACTCTGCCACCGGTGCAACCAATTCAGTTGACCGCTTAATATTTATGCGTGTTAATTAATCTCTTCTTTATGGTGTAAATTTATTTATTTTAATATTATTTTCATGAAATTAGTAAAGTGTTTTCGTCGTGATGGTAGCAAGGGGAGTGCAAGAGTACTTAAATGCCTTTGTTTATATTTCTATTGAACGGTTGTAGGTTTAAGTGAATACCTGTATGTAATTGCGTATTCTGATTCTCACCTTTATCATTATCAGATCCTCCTGTCACGATACTTATCAACACAGCTGTAACTTTGTGGCTGTTTGATGTTTCATACCTAATAACCTGGTTATACCCTCCTCTTTTCAGTTTCTTCTAACTTCTTTTTTAAAAAACCCTTTTCAAGCCTAGCCAGACTCATGGGCCCGGATTCCTGGTTTCTGTGGCGTATGTGTTCCCCACAACTGGACGGGACGCCAGTCCATCGCAGCGTTACTCAAGGAAAAGGAAGAGAGAGTGAGAGAAAGTTGGGGCGAAAGAGTACAACAGGGGTCGCCACCACTCTCTGCCGGAGCCTCGTGGAGCTTTTTTTAGGTGTTTTCGCTCAATAAACATACACAACCGAGATCCTCCGGAATCGAAACCGAGATCCTCCGACCGCGAGTCCGCTGCCCTAACCACTGAGCCATTGCGCCTCCACTCAAACTTCTTAAATTAAATCTATTTCTTTTTTTGTGCGTGTGTGTATGCATGTGTGTATACGTGCGCATGTGGGTGTATGTGTATGTGTGTGTGTGTGTGTTCGTATGCATGTGAAGGATATATATATCTTCCTATTTGTCCAGTCTTTTCATTTCTTCATCTCGTATCCTAGGCTCCTCGCCCACACATAACACTCCTCACTTGGCAACTTCTCTCTCCCACCAAATCAATCCCACAGCTTTAGCTTAAATTTTATTAGTTTTAGACAAACTCGTTATAATCTACAATTCTCATGAGAAATTAACTTTATCGATCTCTAAAATCTTTATATTATAGCGATTTTCTTGGCATAGATTATCAGCTGTTTCTTATGATTCCAAAAGTGTATCATTAATAATTATTTCTTGGAATTGATTCTCGAAGTACATATAAAGCTATACATAATGGCATGTAAATATCAGGTTGAAAAAACCCTTTGGGGCAGAAAGAGTCAAAGGCTGTCTGTGGGGCACAAACCTACATCTCCTGTAGAAGCGATATTTTAATGAATCATTTATACAGAATCTGTAGATAACAGTTTTGTAGCTCAGTGAATCGAATGTTAAAATTTAAACCTCAAGGTGAGTCAACTCTTATGAATTTAGCACTGGTCAACCGATTATAGAATTTTTACAGACGCCTTTGATTGATTGCCTTCCTCTGTTTTCCATGACTAGTTTAGACAAATTGTAGAATGTTGCTGTTGACTGTTGTATGGGGCCGAAACAGCTCGGAGAACTGGAAACACTAGAAGTTGTGTGTTAAGTGTCATATGTTATCTATACCCACCTCTAAATAGCTGATGAACGACTTGTGTCCCAATCCAACGAATATTGTAAAATAGAGTGGTATGAGTTCCTATCAGATTCAGTCACAGTAAAAATTCGTGGGAGCTTCTACGTAATTGTTCCCCCTGCCAGAAGTAGCAATCAAATCATCCTCAAATCACTCTACAAAAATCACGCTAGACGAACTGTACACGTTAGACAAAGTGGTCCCGATTGCACTCCGTCTGAATAAAAAAGAGGTGATGGTCACAGCTTAAGTGCTTTTACCATAAATCCACTCATTTAGGAATAATATGGTGCAACTGTAGAAGTTCTATGTGAAGGTGTGAGTTACTTAGTGAAACTTTTAACGATCTATGTTTAATATGGTGGAAGCGCAATGGCCCAGTGGTTAGGGCAGCGGACTCGCGGTCGGAGGATCGCGGTTTCGATTCCCAGACCGGGCGTTATGTCTGTTTATTGAGCGAAAACACCTAAAGCTCCACGTGGTTCTGGCAGGGGGTGGTGGCGACCCCTGCTGTACTCTTTCGCCCCAATTTTCTCTCACTCTTTCTTCATGTTTCTTGAGTAACGCTGCGATGGACTGGCGTCCTGTCCAGCTGGGGTGAACACATACACCACAGTATCCGGGAAACCGGGTCCATGAGCCTGGCTGGGCTTGAAAAGGGTGCATAAATAAATAAATGTTTAATATAGATAGACCTATAATTGGATAAAAGGCAGATTATACCTCTAATCTCTACAATAAAAAAGAACTAGCTCCCTTATCCAAAATCTGTAACCTAAAGAGGTTTCAACAGATAGATAACGTTATCGTATCTATCACTTCTCTATGTATAAATTGCCGTCGACTTCTCAGGATTAAGCACTTCCGCTCTTTGACGCGTTTATTTAAAATTCTACCAAGTACACTTACATCCTCTTTACCAAGTAAATTGGAAGAGGTTGAGGGTTTAGTCGCCAACCACCTGACAATTACACACATTATACTGGGTTACATGTTACTGGTAGAGGATATAACTACACCTGGCCACAATAGCCTAACGTAGACAAAAACCAGGAAATTAGCAGGAAAAGTAGACCACTGGAGCACAATCCTTACCTGTTTAGTTTCTCACTTCTACGTACTAAGTGCAACCCCTCTGGTTTATGTTCACAATGCATCGTTAAAGTACAAGTCTTTTATTGGAATTGATTCAATTATAAACAAAACTCCTTAACAAATGCTTGGCGGTGTGCCAATAAAAGAAATCAATATTCCTGACTAAAATCAACAAAACACCTTTAAAAAAATGTGTGTGTGTGTGTGTGTGTTTGTGTGGAGGCGTAATGGTCCAGTTAGGTTAGGGCAGCGGACTCGCGGTCGGAGGATCGCGGTTTCGATCCCCAGGCCGGGCGTTGTGAGTGTTTATTGAGCGGAAACACGTAAGAGCTCCACGAGGCTCCAGCAGGGGGTGGTGGGGATCCCTGCTGTACTCTTTCGATGCAACTTTCTCTCACTTCTTCTTTAGCCTGCTCGCTTAGCCAGCTGAATGGCGCGTCATTGAAGCGTATTGTGACCAGCGATGTGCAGCAACATCAGATAATCTGGTCGGTCACGTGATAACGTGATATATATATATATATATATATACATATGTATGTATGTATGTATGTATGTATGCATGTATGTATGGGTGCAGGCGTGGCTGTGGTAAGAAGTTTACTTCCCAACCACATGATGCTGGGTTCAGTCCCACTACTTGGAGCCTTGGGTAAGTATCTTCTACTATAACCCCGGCCGCCCAACGCATTGTGAATAGATTCGGTAAACAGAAACTGAAAGAAGCCCGTTATATATATATTCATATATATATATATATATATATATAATATATATATATATTCATATATATATATTCATGTATATATAAATATATATATATATATTCATATATATATATATATATATATATATATATATGTATATATGTATGTATGTATGTATGTATATGCATATATGTATGTATATGCATATATATATATATATATATATATATATATATATGCGTGTGTCTGTGTTTGCTGTGTTGTATGTGTATGTATGTATAATATATATATATATATATATATATACGTGGTTCCCACTATTGAAAAGACTGCCTCCACGCGCTGCTACTACACTTTCGTCCTTGCCAGCAAAAGGCTTCTTCGTTCGTCCCCTTGTGCGGTTGATTTCCTGTATAGTATTCTTGTTATTTTCTCGTTTTGTAACTAATTGTACTTTTTGTACATGTATTTTTATTTTTGCAGTTTTATCGTTTGTCTATGCCAGAAAAAAGGCTTTTTCGTTCGTCCTCTTGTGTTTGTTTTTGTACATGTATTTTAATTTTGCAGTCTTATTGTTACGTCTTGTTTGTGTTCGTACTCATTTTGCCCCGCTGCTTGGAATTTTATTTTAATTCTCTCGCAGGAAGGCTTATTGGATTAGTGTTCTGTTATGCCTTCGAAACATGCCTGACTCCTCTAGCGACAGCTGATGACGGGGGTTTTGTCCTTGTGTAGCTCGTCCTGTATTTGTTTTTCGTTTTCTTGTTTTTCGTTTTCCGTTTTCTTGTTTTTTGCTTTTTGGCTTTTTCCGTTTCTACGTCTTATTGTGATGTCCTGTACTCCCGTATAATTATTTATATATGCATGTATATATACATGTAGATGTAGGTACGTACATATATGTTTGTATGTATGCATATATTTTTATTTATCTCCTATATATATATATATAGATAGATAGATAGATAGATAAGTTTCTTTATTGGCCACACAGGGCTGCACACAGATGGGACAAGTTACAAGGTAGAGCTTTTCTTTTGGGGGATGAAAAAAAAAGGCGGGGCGTAGGTTTTCGATCAAGAGGGATCGTAAAAGGGAAGAAAAGAACAAAAAAAAGAAAGGGAAAAGGAACAAAAGAAAAGAGAAATGAAAAAAGAAGAAAAAAGGGGAAAAAAGGGGGAAGAGGAAAAAAAAGAACGATCAATAGGGATCGTGTATCACAGTGTTATGATATATGGTGTAAAGGGGAAAGCAAGTAAGGTTTGTCCGTGGGAAGAAAAGCCTACGAAAAAGACCACGGTAACCTTGGTCAATATTGTTATATGTTACCACATTTGTTTGCAAGTGGGTAACCCTCTGTTTTCAATTTCTGGGTTCATAGGATTATGCTCAAGGTGGCTTCGTCATTCATACGTGCCATCCTTGCTACATTCACCCATCTTTTTTTAAAACATTCGCTAGACAAAACTTGCCTCTCTACTCTCACTTCCTTTTCAAGTGGTACTTGAAGAAGTTGATGAGAGATTGACCAGAGAGGAAAGTGTTTGTCTCCAATCCTTTCAGACGCGTCCACCAGATACATTCTTTCGCCATAGCCACAAGGATGATGAAAATAGCTCTTCCTTCCCGTTTGAAGGAAGGAGGCGAGACAATATTGACGATAGACTCAGCTGATAAACCGACTCGTCCCACATGTGACAGCAGTTGTTCGACACAAGCCCACAGGTCGGAAATTGCTGGACACTGCACGAGTGCGTGCAGAATGGTTTCGTCGCTCTGACCGCATCTCGGGCAGGTCGGCCCCGTGTCTCTCGAGCCGTGTCTGTAGAGCTTATCCCGAACGGGTAGCGCTTCTCGGTAACACTGCCAGGCCAGGGATCTCTGGAAGTTGTCCATGGGCCCTGGCCCGAAAGTCGTCCTGAACAGGCGGGTCAGGTACTCCTCGTCGACGTCCAGGTTCGCCCCGAGCTCGTCGTCGTACCTCCCCTCCACTAATCCCCTATAGAATGCTTTGGTTGTGTTGAAGTCACTCAAGGTCGACCCAGGACGGCAGAGTTGCTTGAGAGCAACGCGACACTCGCGGTGCCATTCGCCCTTCCTCGGCCTCTTTTTGATCCACGACTGCAGTTCGGTCATGGAGACGAGCTGCGGGAAAGCGTGCCTCACAAACGGCGACCACACCTGTTCACCGTCGTCTACATAGAGTCTAGATAGATAGATATATATAGATATAGATAGATAGATAGATAGATAGATAGATAGATAGATAGATAGATAGATAGATAGATAGATAGATAGGTAGGTAGGTAGATAGATAGATAGATAGATAGATAGATAGATAGATAGATAGATAGATAGATACATACATACATACATACATACATACATACATACATACATACATACATACATACATACATACATACATACATACATACATACATACATACATACATACATACATACATACATACATACATACATAATTGTATATCTATATGTCTGTGTGTGTGTGTAAAAGTGGAATGCAAAAGTACATTGCGAAGAATATATCGTAAACAATTCAAAATTATTTACAAATATATCAGTGGCGAGAACATGCAATCATAATATTTATTTTCATAGAAGAAGGGTGAGTGTATAATTGTGAGTAAATCACAATTATAACGGAGAAGGTTATAAAAACCCTTACATGTCTAGAAATAGCAGTAAAATCCGCTATAAAGCCACTATAACCACTCATATTATATCTCTCCAACAAATAAAAAGCTGTCGACAGGTGATATGACATAAAATTCAGAATTGAAATAAGGATAAAAGGTTAGTCCTCTATTGCATATTCGAAGTTTTTACAATCCTCTCTGTTATAATTGTAATTTATTCAGAATTATACACTCTTCTTTCATATATATATAGAGAGAGAGAGGGAGAACGAGAGAGAGATAAACGCAAGTCGTTTGTTTGTATGTCTGTTTGTGTCAAGTTGCCGTCTACACCTGTTAACGAATTTTCGTGAAGCTTTGCAAACATGCTAAAGTAACATCCAGTTTGTTACTAGGCACATTGAAGTTTAATAAAAAATCTATAATTGGATGTCTAGGGCCTCTAGAAGGGATCCACATATATAACCAATATACTTTCCTTTAAACAGCCAAGGGAAATAACCCATTCATTTTCCTAGCCAAGTGAAATAGTTCATTCATTTTCCTTTAATCACTCTAAACACTAACAAGCTGAAAGTTAATGGTCAAGGGATGGAATTGACTACAGGTGGATCGTGCCCTACAACCCATTGCTGTCTAAAATATTGCAGGCCCATCTTAATGTTGAATCATGCAACTCTTTAAAAAGTATTAAATATGTATGTAAATACATCAATAAGAGCTCAGATATGGCGGTTTCGGGACTTGAATAGAAGGGCAGGCAGATGAAATTCAGCAATATAAGTTGGGCAGGTATATTTCCTCTAACGAGGGCTTCGTAATCTACGAGCGGCATCCAACAGGGGTGAATCTGTCTGTACATCTTGAAAATGGCCAGCGTGTATATTTCACAGAAGACAATGCTCGAAACGTAGTTCTGAAACCACCAGAAACTACTCTGACAGCTTTCTTCAAATTATGATAATGTGATCTGTACACCGTTGTATGTTGAGGTTCCTGTGTACTATATCTGGGACACAATAGATGGAACAGACACAAGCAAGGAGCCTTCAGAAGTGGAGCCATTGGACGAGTGTACACTGTGCACCCTAACCAGCAGGAGTGTTTCTTTCTGCGTCTACTACTGCACACTGTCCGACCTTTGAAGACACAATGGGGAAGTCTGCACGACCTACAGAGAAGCCTGTGCCAAACATGGACTACTGGGACCAGACACTGGAGGAGACAGCAACCAGCAGAGAACCAAGTCAACTGTGCCAGCTATTTTCTATCATGTTGATGATATGTGGCTTGGGTGACCCACAAAACCAGCATGGCAGAGGACATCCTACAAAGGATTTAAAGGCAAACCTCAGCGGAAATTGCCGTGTTCAATAACGTCGTTTACAATGAGGCATTACTTGACCTGGACACCTGAGCGCAAGCTATGAGAAGTCAAGGCATTGCCACATTTGGTCTGCTTCAACCGGAGCAGGCAGCAAACAATCTAGCAATTGAGTACCTGCGAGAAATCATCTCTGACATTGAGGAAATGATGGCGTATATAGCTGATAACGAACACAAACTGATGGAGGACCAACTGGATGTTTATAAGACCATTATTTCGAGCATGGAAAATGAAAGAGGAGGTCTTTTCTTTTTTGATGCTCCAGGTGGAACTGACAAGACATTTGTCATCTACCTTCTTCTGGCTAAACTGCGCCAAATGAAACACATTACCCTAGCAGTGGCGTCAAGTTGAACAGCTACAACTCTGCTAAGTGGTGGCCACACAGTTCATTCTTGTTTCAAACTTGCTTTAGACCTGTCCCAGAAAGAGAAGGCAAACTGCAACATCAGACAAACTTCTGGATGAATGCAGGTTGATCATCTGGTTTCCTTTGAAGCTTTTGACATGGCCCTTCAGGGTCTGAGATACAACACTAGGCTCATGGGAGGTACCACAGTGTTGCTTGGAGGAAACTTTAGACAAACCCTTCTCTTGCTTACAGAGAAGACAAGAGTTGATGAGGTAAACGCCAGCTTAAAGTCGTCCTACCTATTGAGCAGTGTGCAAAAGCTGAGACTCACAACCAGCATGAGACTGTAGCCCAGTGGTGATAATGCAGACAGAACTTTTTCAAAGCAACTGTTGGACGAAGGAAATGGCACTTCGGTTGGCGAGAAGGATGGCCGGGTAAGCTTGCTTTTTGGACATGCAGTATCTGATTTAAAGGACCTAATGAATAAGGTGTTTCCTAACCTGAGGAATCGGTTTACAGACCACAACTGACTGAAAAACCGTGCTATTTTAGCTCAACCCGACATCTCATCTCACAACTATGCTGCTTCGAAACCTCTATCCACCAAAGCTTTGCAATGGCACACAACTTATAATAAAGAAGGTGATGCTATCAGTCTTGGAAACAATAATTTTGACTGGTAAAGCAAGCGGTGAGCCTATATTCATTCCTAGAATTCTACTTATTCCCTCGGATATGCCTTCCCAGTACAAGTGCCAGCAATTCCCGTTGAAACTGAGCTTTGCAATGAGCCTTAACAAGGCCCAGGGTCAGTCTGTGGATGTGGTAGTTCTGAATCTTGCGGAACCAGTTTGCTCCCATGACCTACTTTATGTGGGATGCTCAAGAGTCGACAATCTTAATCATTTTTTTTATTTATGCCCCACAAGGAAAGACCAAAAATGAGGTTTATCAAGAAGCTCTAGAAATTTAATAAAATTCTCCAAATCATCAGGTATTTATTATTTAACCGAAACATTTGTAAATGTTGTAAATCTAGTGATAATCTGCATGTTATTTTAGATGCAAATTTATTTGTATGTCTACTTTAAAAGTAAACGTCAAACTGCTTCTACATTCATTGTAAACCTATTTCAACACTAGCGCCCCTAAGGTTAATATTCTCTGCGAACGCCTTTTCAAAGTTATTTGAATTCTTACTATCGGGTAACTAATTTTTATTATTACATAACTGACTTCACGATTTGGGTATTCATAACTTATTGGGATTTCCTAAAAACAAGATTATATGTAAGACAGTTCGGTACATTCTCTGTAAATGCACAAAAACCGTTTTGAGGGCTACATACTTTGTATTGTTTTTTATTGGATTAGCGAAACAATTATGAGAACGGAACCAAGGGATAAACCCAGCTTTTCCGGGAATTACCGGGTACGTCAGCTAGTATATATATGTATGCGTGTGTGTGTGTATGTATACATGTATGTATGTATGTATGTATGTATGTATGTATGTATGTATATATAACGATGCTGTATATCCAAGAAGTAAATAGAAACCTCTACCCGTAATTTACTATGAACCATACTTCGTACAAAGTCTTGAGTTTTATACTATACTTCTTTGGATAGAAAATGTTTGAAAGATAAACAACTAGATAGACAGACAGATTGACAGACGTAGAACGAGAGAAAGAGAAAGAGAAAGAGAAGGGGGAGAGTGGGAGGGTTTAACAAGTTATCCGGAACGACTCAGAACATTTCCTGTCTCCACCTACACCACTTCATAGAAACATATTTAAATGAACTTCCTGTGTACGAAAATGACTAGCGATCAATAAAAAAACCGTCCATGAGTTTAATGTAGTGTTAACTGCAATGAATCGCCTGCAGTTGAGGAAAATGCAGACGATATATTCAACCAGCTCGCCAACGACAAAAACTATAGTTAAAACTCTGCCGTTCTAAACAATGTATCGAAGCAATTTCGTATTTGTTGAAAAGAGATATCGTTGACATTTTAAAATGGATGTTAAAAATATAAAAGTGTAACACTGTGTCTACGTATGAAAATAAACATTGCAGTTCAGTAGTAGCCAATTTCCTAATTTGACGCGGTCGATATCAATATCCGCAGAAACGGTGCTGTAGTAAAATGTGTCTGCTGTTGAAAAAAGTACACTAGAGCACGTTAAAGTGTGTGTGCGTGTATGTGTGTGTGTGTGTGTGTGCACGTTAAACTCTGTGTGTGTGTGTGTGTGCACGTTAAACTCTGTGTGTGTGTGTGTGTGTGTGTGTGTGTGTGTGTCTGTGTGTGTGTGTGTGTGTGTCTGTGTGTGTGTTTGTGTGTATGTGTGTGTGTGCGTCTGTGTGTGTATGCGTGCGTGCGCGTGCGCGTCCGAGCGTGTATGTGTGTGTGTCTGTCTGTGCGTGTGTGCGTGTGTGTGTGTTAAGTTTTATTTCATTTATATATTTCACCGGTAAAGTTCACATCGACTTTTATTAAT
>NC_043005.1:76172028-76177028 GCF_006345805.1 Octopus sinensis | reverse complement strand
CTCTGCAAGCCCAGTACTTATTATATCGGTCTCTTTTTGCCGAACCGCTAAGTTACGGGGACGTAAACACACCAGCATCGGTTGTCAAGTGATGTTGGGGGGACAAACACAGACCCACAAACACCCACACACACACATACATACATATACATATATATAGATATATACGACGTACTTCTTCCAGTTTCCGTCTACCAAATCCACTCACAAGGCTTTGGTCGACCCGGGGCTATAGTAGAAGACACTTGCCCAAGGTGCTACGCAGTGGGACTGAACCCGGAACCATGTGGTTGGTAAGCAAGCCACCAATCACACAGCCAGCCCTGCGCTTGTAAATATTGGATTAAATCTCTTTGGATAGAAAAAAGATCGTAGGCAACTCGTGGAACACGAACACATATCTTCTGTAAATGTGACAGACGTTCAACCATTGAACTAAAGCAGTCTTCGACTTTTTCTGTTTCAAGATTTTCTTTAAACTAATATTTGCATGCTAATATTTGTAGCTTTGTCTAATTCGAGTTCAACCGTTAAAAACAAATTGTTTGAAGTTCCTTAATTCGTATTACATATATTGAATTTTAATTTCTAATTAGAACAAATCGGTGTTTAAAACAAAAAAAAATCAGGGTAGACAATTCCGTTATTTTAATTAAAATTAAATGTGAAATGTAGTAAAAAAAAATCTGAACTTTAGGAGGACGGTAATAACTTCAGACATGTTTCATCTTTATTAAATTTCATCAGTGATGCTCCGTCTAAACGACGTTTTGCTGGGCAAAGAGTGTGACTCTAAAACTTCAAATAGCGTTGAGGGAATTAAAACCCAAGTGGCAAAGGTTCGTATCTCGTCTCTAACCCATGTTATTTCTGGTAATATCACAAAACCTTCAATGAACCAATTTGCCAGAGGAAACGTCAAGAGCTCAGTGAAAAAATAAATAAATCTGGTCAGTGTTTTATTAGTTTACAGTACTGAGCTGAAATCTACGCCTAATCATAGCTTCAAATGTATTTGACTTTTGCTAGACTGGATACTACGGTTTAAGGCCGGCACGATACGAAAAAACATGAAGTAAACTACAAAAAAAAAGCAAATGAAAAACAAAACAAAGTTGGAGTTTTACCTTACATTTCTATATTTCGGGGCTATGACTTCTTCTTCGGGATGAAAAGAGGGCATTTGCAGACTGGTGTTGCTATGGTAACCAGTTTGCTTCATGTAGTTCTTTTCTGTTATTTATGGCTGGTCTCAGTTTGTTGATAAAAGGAGCACCTCCACGATTCTGAGATTGCCTTTATTGAGTTGAGCGGCCTTGATAGATTCCTTGAAACCTTGAGTTTACCCAGATTATCTGCTATTGGCTATTTACTATCATATCCAACATTATTATATGTAGGAAGGCGTATTACAATTTACTAACGTATGAGGATGTACATCTCCGTTCACTTGGTATTTTTAGCTCTTATTTCTTTTTCTTTTTTATCTTTTTTGTTTAGTCAGCATTCATAAAACATTTGGGCGACCATGCTTCAATTCTTTATTTGATAACAGAGCCGATAATCAAACAACGACTCAGCTGGGCAAACAAATGTAAAAAGTTTTGATATAAGCAGTCCTTCTTTTTCTATTTTTTTCATTTTATTTTTGTCTTCTGTAGTATTTTTAGTTCTTTTTTTCCTTCGTCTTCTTTGGTGGATGGGTGAGACTGATGACAATGATGCACCGTACTTCATTGCTATGAAATACCCTATATTGCTATGACGTACCACAACGGTTTCTTTACATAGGCACAAAGCCACGCATTTGGTGGGGGAAAGAAAAGGTTAACTTAGCTCGGCCTAGTACTTGACCGAGACTTTTTGTTTTTTGAACACCGGAAGTAGAAAGTAGAAAGATAATTTCGGTGGGATTTAAGGTCAGAAAGTGAAATTGTAGGCACGCAACTAAACACATCAAAGTATTTTGTCCGATAATTCACCAATTCACAACCTCCTATTTTGTGAAGGGAGGAAGGTGACCTCAAGTATGAAATCTGGCCCAAATGCTGACAATACAGTGGACTCCACCAAGGTACTATCTGGTAGTATTAAACTGGGTGACAGGTTACGTTTACCACCTATGTACTCCATGGCGGGATTTGAACTCAGAACGCAAATACTGCAAGGCATAAGGTCCAACATTCTTACTGTTCCGCCGATCTATTTTCTTAGATTGGTACTTTTTATTGACCTCGAAAGGCTGAATGACTAAACTGACTTCGACAGGGTTTGAACACAGAATGCAAAGAGACGGAACAAATAGCCCCAAAGCATAATAAAGCCCCACATTCCTACAGATCGGCCAAAAATATAGTCTTGGATTGATATTTTTTAATCGACCACGAAAGGCTGAATGGCAAAATTACTTTCGGTGGTATTTGAACTCGTAGCTCAGCGAGTCGAAACAAATACCGAAAAGCATTCTGTTTTTATTTTTTTTATTTCTCTAAACGCTTAAGAATTAACACATAGAGCACGACGGGCCACTATCGTGGCCAAGATAGATGCATTTAATTAATGGATGTTTGTGGGGGGTGGGGTGTAATGTCACTCAAAAGCTCCGAAATCCCCCAGAGTGTAAGAGGGCTAATAGTTCAACTAATGACTTTTCAGATGATGTAAAACTGACCACCATTATATACTAAGAAGATATTTTAACTATTTTTTGTTTTTTGTGTGTGTATGGTAGTCTCATTTTCATAAAATGTGTTCAGCAGTCCATGCTATGTAAGTGCAAATCCCAGCGTTTTATCGGTTAATATAGATTTTCTGCTCTTTGTTCTGAAGTCAAATTTCGCCGAGGTCGACTTTGCCTCCTTCGTGAACAATAAAATAAAGTAGCATACAAGTATTATTGCTGATATAATTAACTTATCCCGCCCAAAAAAATTGCTGGTATTATGCCAAAGTTTGAAACTAGTATAGATTTTCTATAGCCTTAAATTTATATTTTTTTAAAATTGCAACACATATAAATGTCCAGATTTCACGCTCTAATGCCATGATGCAACGTTTCAGAACAACTACCTCTCAAGTTTGAGGAAGGGAAAGAAAACATAGGACCGTTTAGTACAAGATAAACAAACTGACGTGATTGCCACGCCAAGAAGGCCTCTGATCATTCATAGATCTGCTCTACCAGGCCTGACTTCGGCCACTAAATAACAACAATAATTACTGCTACTTATTTTATAGATCCAGAAGTAGATGAAAAACGAAGCTGACTCGTGATTTTAATATGTAACATAAGAGGATGTTATTACAGGTGCCAGGCTTCTATTGGTTTATATTTTATCTTATCTTTTACTTGTTTCAATCATTGAACTGAGGCCGTGCAGGGGCATCGCCTTGAAGGATTTAGTCGAACAAATCGATCCCAGGACTTATTTTTAAAGCCTGATACTTATTCAGTCAGTTAGGGAGCGTAAACAAGTAAAAACCGGTGATCAAACGGTGGGAAACAAACATGAAGACATACATATATGTGTGTGTATGTATATATCTGTGTGTGTGACATATATATATATATATTATATATATATATATATTCGCCATGCTTGACCGCTAACTCTACAAGTTTTTTTTTTTAATTTTCTCTCATTCCTTTCTGTTGAAGAGCGTAGCCTCGAAACATAAAAGAGATTTTCATTTTCCCGAGCGTCAAACTAATACACTTGTTTGTTGTTCATACACCTGTCTTCGTCTTTCTATAAATTTCAACTATATATACATATATATATATATATTATATATATATATATAATATATATATATATATATATATATATATATATAGTTTCAAGGTTCATCCAAGGCTGGGACCACGGACCATACGTCCCTGCCCAATTCAGGATCACAGCATATAGGTACACTGCAGCATAATTTCTTTTCCTCAAAGGCCCTACCCTGTTTAAAATTGTTCGGAAAGAAATCAAAAAGGAAAAGGATCCCATCACCTTTAAACGGAGTCTGGACAGATTTCTTCAAGGAATACCGGATAAGCCACCCATACCTGGATACAACTCACTACTTGAATGGACCATAAACAAAACTTGACTTAAACAGGATTTAGATAATACTATCAGGTGGTGCTATTAAGTTAGACATGGCCTGGATTAATCTTTGGTCGAAACATATCTAAATTTATATAAGTATATATATATTCCACAGTGTCCGTGTACTAGATTGACACAACGCATTAGTTGGCCCGGAATTGTAGCAGAAGATATTTATCCAAACTACCTAGGTGTGGGATTGAACCCAAAACCATGCGGTTGCAAAGCGAGTTTTTAACCACACAGCCAAATTTTGAAAAATAAGATAAAAAAAATAATAAAACAATTTTCATTCAATAATAGATTCAAAAGGTTTTACGTAGCAGCTGGCTCCCACAACACTCCATTTCATTGTTTAGTAATAAATATTGAAACTAAATCGCAAAATTAAAAAAAAAACGAAAATTAAAATAAAAAATATTAAAATCCTTATCAACTGGGAATTAAATTTAGACTTGTTTATAATTCAAAGTTTATGGAAACATGCAAACAGAGAAAGACAAAGACAAGCTGATAATTGTGAATTCCATCTGCTGCTGCGTAGATCGAAATGTAGTTTCCAGTGTTTTTTCAATCGCATAGCGTGCAGTTGTTGATTTGATAGCCGAGTGAGTTAGAACACGGCTGGTAGGTGTCGACTCAAATACACAGACAAAGACAGTTAAGTACAAACAGGCAACAGCTGACGTACATTGTCTTTCTCCTCCTCCTCCTCTTTCTCCCCCCCCTCTCTCTCTCTCTCTCTGTCTCGCTCTCTCTTACAAACGTGCATACACAGTCTGACGAATTTTAACTACTTGCTAGGTTAAATTGACCTGCACGGTTATTAATAGAGTAAAACATTATAAATATTGGAAAATTGCTTTTATGAAAGAAAACACTAACAATGATACTGGTACTCCG